>NC_043005.1:42318520-42335973 GCF_006345805.1 Octopus sinensis
AACCTTGCTACAGAATCACTGAAAGCAAAATTAGGTAACGGCTAATTTATACAGCGAAAAAAAACCTAGTCAAATGTATGTGGACTGTTCTACGTTTCATTCTTTGTATTTTGACTAAGCATTTCTTAAAACGAAGATCTAATATTAGATGTGTAGGATAAATGAATACTCAGCTCCAAATTTTATTGTGTCAAAAAAAAAATAGTAAGAAAACGCAGGTCGAGTCCAGAAGGAATTTTCAATGTAAAATTAATAGATATAACCTTAAAGATTATCACTGATTTAAGGACATCATTATTTCCGAATTGCTTGAAAAGGAAAGAGAACATTTAGAAAGACTGAGTAACGCATATAAATGGTCCAGATATATAAAATATAAACCCACAAATTATAAGTAGTAAACACATGCCAGAGTAAAAGTATTGTACCGAAGTGTTTTAGGTATTGACATATATTACAGAGACTTTGAAATTATTTGAACTACTGCATCATATAATAGCATGTTACCTTAATACTAATTCTTAAAACATATCCTTCAAATTACTAATCCAAACAATGTCCTTACCTCGGTTTTGTATTTGTATTTGATCCAAACTTCAGCTTCCATGCTCTGCATTAAGATTGCAATAACTTCGTCGACACATCTATACAAGAATAATTGACACATCCATACATCAAGAATAATTGACAGTTCTCGTCCATACACAAAAACAATTGTTAATTCTGCTATAGCATTTGCAACCAAGTCTAGTCGGCCGCAAACGTTGGCTAAAGGTACCAGAACAAAAAAAAAAGAAAGAAAGAAAATAAAGTGATTATATAGGGTTCCTAGGAAATATTACTCTTCTAATAGAAGCCGGGTTAAATATATTTTATTCCGCATTTTGCCGTTTCTGCAGTAATAGCTTTCTTGCATCCCAATTCGAATAGGAATCTCTCTAAGGCTCCAGTTGTTGCATCGATGTATCCAATGTTAATTATAAAAGGGGGACATCCTTGACGACCCAATGATAAAAGGGAACATCCTTGACGACCCAAACGTGTAGATCGAAATGGTTCTGATGGGCAAATATATTTTATCTGATCTTGAATAATATGCCAGCGCTTATGCTAACGAAGCAGTTTTCGACTACGTAAATAAAGTCGTCTGCTTGCGTCTTTCCGACCACACTACTTACGAGCGCCAGCATCTTCCTGAACATCTTTGTCTTCCACCGAGTTATTGGTTAGAAATTATTAATACTTACTTGTCCATGTCCTTCACTGATCTGATCCATACTTCATGACGTCTGGTATGTCGTCGGCAAACAAATCTGTCGTGTATACATTAACCACACAGATTAGAAGATTCAATTCAGGCGATTTGCCTAGATCGCCGTCAGCGATAGTTCAGCTATTATTATTCATTCTCAGCAAGGTAGCGAGCTGGCAGAATCGTTAGCAAGCCGGGCGAAATGCTTAGCAATATTTCGCCTGCCGCTACGTTCTGAGTTCAAATTCCGCCGAGGTCGACTTTGCCTTTCATCCTTTCGGGGTCGATAAATTAAGCATCTGTTACGCACTGGGTTCGATGTAATCGACTTAATCCGTTTGTCTGTCTTTGTTTGTCCTCTCTGTGTTTAGCCACTTGTGGGTAGTAAAGAAATAGGTATTTCGTCAGTCGTAGCGATCTGAGTTCAAATTCCGCCGAGGTTGACTATGCCTTTCACCCTTTCGGGGGTCAATGAATTAGGTACCCGTGGAACACTGGGGTCGATGTAATCGACTATCTCCATCGCCTCAAATTTCAAGCCTTGTGCCTATTGTAGAAAGGATTATTTGTTCTCAGCACTCGCGATTCATTAACAAGAGCTTTGGCCAACCACAGATTTATGCCACAAAGTTAATTTATTTTCTTCGGTCTGCCACTCGTTGCAAGCAGCTGAGCAAAGTACCTTAAGAATGTTACACATATTTGTATGGAATCATTGGTATCATATTTGTGCGGAATCTTGTATCAGGACACACGCACTTTGTCTCTGACAACGTAACCATTATGCTTCGTGCTGAAGAAATGCGTCATACAATTCTTGTTGCTAGTACGTCAGTCGTGAAGCCTATACTAATTATCTTTTCTATTTGTTTCTAGTCTCACTTTCAATTTGCCTTTTCTTTTACTACTTCGTTACTAAAGCTTATCGAACCCTCTCTAATCGTCCTCTTCACAACACCCCACCTCGGGTTGTTGACGATTGTCCGCCTTTGAAAGCCTTCTAACAAGCTAAACTTGTCTCCATAGGTATTTTTGACTATCATAAACTACATCGATTTAATACACTCTCTCTTGTTTAAAGCGTTAGGTAGTAATTGGATAAAAATTTGGCTGGGTTTAACCACGTTTAGGCTCCTTTGTTACAATAAAGATACCGGTGACATACATGAACAAGTGAAGTAGGAGGAGCGAAACCCGACAGCGATTATCTTTAGTAGCTTCATTCAAACTATCACTAACACTAGCTAACGCCATCATCATCCCCGTCGCTATTGCCTACACCTTCGTTATTACTAACACCTATTACCACTATTATAGAAAGCAATAAAAGTGACCAGAACGTAGTTATAATCACGTCATGAGCAATGTGAAGATAATGGGAGTAATTTTCCACCTTAAAACCATCATCCTTAACACAATCTAAATCAACATTATTGTCAGTGATATCAATACCATCAGAAGCGAAATTTGAAAAGAAAAACGAAACGAAAAGAAAGGTCGCTGATAACATTAGTTCAATCTTGCGAGATAATCTCTGAAACTGCCATACTCAAGGGAGAAATTGAGAGGTCTATTAAATTGTTCTTGTGCTAACCTAACTGGATATATGTACATTGTAAGGTCATATCAGACACTAGACCATCAACAGCGACAAAAAGCAGTGATAACAGCAATATCACTAATAGCTATATCTCTGCTGTTGAGAAAGCAACTGCAGCAGCAGCAGCAACATCAGTCACAATAGCAATGTTGTGGAGGAAGCAACAACAGTCGTGTAGGAGAATTCCTACTGCGACGTGGAAATGAGCTTCTGCAATTGACATATAATGTAAGGATACTATTAAAAGTTAAGTATGGGATTAGCGTAGTTAATCTAGCGAACCATAAACAAAATTATAATTAAAGAAGAATAAAAATCGTTAGTTTTAATTTCTGTCAAGAAAGACAAGGGAGACAACTACGAAATTCGAAAGTATTAGAAATTAATGGGTGTCATAAAATGAAGTGAGTTTCTTCTTTCGCTAAAAGATGACAATTCCAGGCATGTTTCGCGATTATTAGGCCTCTTCAGTAACACATAGTCTTATTCATCCTTACCAGACAACTGAACGACTGATTCAAGAATTATTTTGAATATATAGGCGCAGGAGTGGCTGTGTGGTAAGTAGCTTGCTTACCAACCACATGGTTCCGGGTTCAGTACCACTGCGTGGCACCTTGGGCAAGTGTCTTCTACTATAGCCTCGGGCCGACCAAAGCTTTGTGAGTGGATTTGGTAGACAGAAACTGAAAGAAGCCCGTCGTATATATGTATATATATATATATGTGTGTGCGTTTGTTTGTGTGTCTGTGTTTGTACCCCTAGCATTGCTTGACAACCGATGCTGGTGTGTTTATGTCCCCGTCACTTAGCGGTTCGGCAAAAGAGACCGATAGAATAAGTACTGGGCTTACAAAGAATAAGTCCCGGGGTCGAGTTGCTCGATTTAAGGCGGTGCTCCAGCATGGCAGCAGTCAAATGACTGAAACAAGTAAAAGAGTAAAAGAGAGTAAAAAAGTATATGATATTACTGATGAGACAATTTGAAGTAATGACAGAGAAAACTTTCCCAAAGGGAAGATAATAGCCTAAATGTGTAGACTTGGTGAAATTAATTAAGTATTAAAAACTAAGTGTTAAAACCTGGGCTTAAATGTTCACCCAGTCGTTAATATTAGAATATATTGCTGAACTTCATTCATAAACTGAACCCTTGAAATGTTTCAAAATTTACTGACTTTCAGACACTCCCTCTAAGTTACTATACTGTACTGTAATTTAGGTCTCACCCACATGAACCAACGAAGACACATTTATGTATTCACTAAAAAAACAGCCGCCAAATATCCCTTGAAAATATACTCTGTTGTCATTAGCTATCTATCTGTCTGTATATATATATATATATATATATATATATATATATATATATATATATATATATATATAATATATATATATATATATATATATATATATAACGGGAAGCTTTATGAAAATAAACAAAATACGAAGGCAGGTGGAATACAAACAAACAATTGTATTAGTATGGCGCTCAGGAATATAAATAAAACAAGTCTTTTACGTTTCGAGCCTACGCTCTTCAACAGAAAGATACACAGAAAAGAAACACGGAAAGAAACAAGGAGAAAAAAAAAATGCGTGCAGAAGCTAGCGAATCAACATGGCGATACCTCTTTATGTGTGTGATGGTGGCAGACCTTGTTTTGTAAGGAGATGAAAAAGAGATGGTTATTCATTCGTTAAGCTACAACAGTGACCTCAATTGTTCTAAAATAGTAAGTCAGGAATATCGCCTCTCCACCTCTGTTTGTCGTCAAAGTTAGTTACTACGTGACGTCTGCCACTCGCCATACTGAAACATCTCTCCAGATTTCCTTCCCCTCAGACTGTTAGCCTCTGCAGTTCATTCTTTCTTCACGTTGTTTCAACGGAACATCAATTACATCCTCCTCGATAGTTTCTCCTGGTGTGTCTATAGTATTAAAAGATAAACAACCTTATCAAAAAACAAAATGTATTTTTTTTCAAAAGCATCTCTAGAATGTATAGCATTAATCTTGAAAGATATAGAATATGTCAATATAAATCTTTACAACAACAACAACCGAAGAAGAAATAATGATTTTATACATAATCCCTATCATATAAGGTCGATCAAATCCATCTCAGTGCTTGACTTATTTCTCATTTAATCGATGAAATGATGAAATTCGAAGACACATTCGGTCAAATGTAATCGCAAAATAATAATACCATGAGGCATTGTGACCGGTGCTTTACTGATTCTGCCACCTTACCGATCTTGAATAAGCAATAATAATAGTTTCAAAATGCCTGAAAAGAGATACTCTATATTGATTTCTAATGTAAGTACACGACTTCGAATTTATCGAACGCGGAAGATGAAAGGCAAAGCCAAACCCGCCAAACTTTGAATCAGAATTTAAAGAAGTAACTACGTATTAGTTTCAAATCTTGGTACAAGGCCAGTAATTTTGTGGGAAGGGATAAGTCGGTTGCATTGACCCCAGCTCAATTGGTACTTCTCGAAAGTATGAAAGGTAAAATCGACCTCGGCGGAATTAGAACTCAGAACATAAAAGCAAAAGAAATGTCGCTAAGTTTCTTCCAGCTCACTACCTTAAGAAGTAACTACATACTGCTTTCAAATTTTGACACAAAGGCAGTAACTTGTGGCGATGGGGAAGGTTATCCGATTATATAGGCCTCAGTATTCAACTGCTATACTTAATTTATCGACCTCGAAAGAATGAAATGCAAAGTCGACCTCAGTAGATTTGAAATCAGAACGTAAAAATTGACGAAATACGTTAAGCATGTTGTTCAGCGTGCTAACGACTCTGCCAGCACACCGCCTTAAGAAGTAACTATATATTGTAAGATATTTTAGCAGGTTCTTTATCGATTATGGAGCAGCATTACGAACGAAACGACTAAAATGCTGAGAGCTACTATTTGTCAAGTGATGGATTTGGTATTTATTTAAATAATAGTTATGTAGTCGCAGGTTTTCATTTCCCGTTATCTATTCAGCGGTAGCTTTTGTCTGTTGTCCAGTTTCACACACCTTTCTACTGCCTTCCCTTGGGTATCTTTGTGAAGTCCACTTTGTTGCAACAATTCAGGCAAGGTTTTTGGTTTCATCTTCCTTTTTCCGCCACCAGCCGGGGGGAAGGGTCTCTGTACAAAGGTCATTGCCACAACCTTTTACTAAACCTTATCAAAAATCTGTCATCTTGAGACATGGCATAGTAACACCATAAACTCTAACAAGGGACGAAACAACAATAACAAACGCAATAATGGCAGAAATAACAATAGCTACAGCTTCAACAATAGTAATTTTGAGCACAGCACCAAAGTCTATGGAAAAAGCAACAGATGAAACAATAGACACCGTATATCTAAATATATTTTCACCACCGACACTTAGACATTTTGCTGTCACATGTTTATACATAAACATTATTATTTAAACACTTACATCTATTCTCAGAATATTCAGTTTCATATACACACAATAATACACATACAAAAAGATATAAGATACAAAGCTATGACCAGTGTCTACGCTGATTCGGTGAAGTTTAATATCTAACTATAGACTTCATATGAAAACAGCAAATGTAATTGAAACAGGGAATGTAATTGAAAAACTAGAGCAGCTGATGCATAATACTAATAATATAGGTTAAGTAAAAGAAAATATCCCAGGGATGCGTTCTGCCATCTAAAGATACAGGAGGGTCTCACATATAACATAGTTAAACATTTCGATTAACTGAGAATATTCAGGCACTTAAACATCCAAAAGTTTTAGTTAATTGCTTTGACTGATATTATATATCAACGATAACCGCAGGGAAGTTTTGTATACAAATTGCACGAATGATCTGAGTTAATTGAAATTTTTAAACTTCTAAATTATATGTCTTCAGATGCTAGAGTAACTGTTTTATGTACGTTTTGGCTTGGAAACTACAGATTTTGCATTTAATCAGTCCTTGTTCTAACCATTCTGTAAAAAAATTTTATTAGCAAAAATGCAATCATAACACATACGTACACACGAGCGATGTGCGCATAAAAGTGTAGTAGGAAGTAAACAACAACGTTGGACGCTGTGTAAACACATAAAAGAACTTCAAGCGCGCAGTAATCACTGCCGAGTTATATTCACTGTTAAAACGTCTATAATATGGTGTCACGATTCCTTCATCGCCATGGAAGTTAGCTGACAATCGATGTATGCAAATACGTGGACATATCAGTGTCATCTCGTGCCATAGCAATAATAAGAGCGTAGATGGTGTGACGTTTTTCCTTCGTTTATTTTTTTTTCTTTTCTGCTGCACACTCTGTACGCAGCCAAGATGCGGAAGCCTTTTCACCAATATTACTTATTATGGATTCCAGTAAATATTTTTGATTACTCTCTCACACACGCATAAACACGAACACACACACACAAATACGCACACATAGATCAACTAGTTTCAGTGATCATTAAAGCTTCGTCAGGATTCACATAATCTCTCTGGCTGCTGACAGTGTTTTACCATTTTGACCCTACTCTCCTATTAATCCCACAGTTTTGACGACCCCTTACTGATCCCTTTACTACTAACACACTCCCTTTCCATTTCCTCTTTTTTGCGTGTGATTCTGTTATTCATGCAATTCCTCCACCTTCTCTGCTTTATTATTAATGTCCTACTTCTCTTGCCATGATTTTCACTACTTCATTTCCATTTTTACTGACCTGGATCTTGTACAAAAAAAAATGGTACCACCTCTCTTTTTGCGTTTTATTCCCTGACATTGCATACATCCCAAACTACTCACTTCATCTTCTACACTACACGCACCTCTCATTGTCATTTCCCCTCTCTGTTGTTGCATCCACATCACTCGCTTGTTTCGAATTTCTCCCCCAGTTTTGCGACCGTGTTGATAACGCCTCGGCACACTATCTCTCCGGAAAAAGACAAGCAACCAAAACGATGAATGTTCACTTTCCACTTAAAATCGACTCATTTTAGTGTGAGCTTCTTCAACAATCTTATTTAATAGATTTCCTAAATTTCTGTCTACTAGTTTATACATTTATTAGAATTTCTCACGTGCATTATCTACTTGTACAGGAAAATAATTTTAAATTAGTAGTGATAAACGTAATAATAATTAACGATGGAAAGTAGGAATCAATCATTAAGGAAGTAAGAATTAAGAAGTGAAAAGAATTTTTTTTTTATATAAATTTTTTAGAATGTAATAATAATAATTATGAAATTCAGCAATGGGGTTTCAACAATATATTGCAGATTAGAGAAGCATATAAGGAGGTGGATATAAAGGAACTAGAGAATCGGTGATAGTAAAAGTAATATGGAAATTAAAAAAAAAAAACAAAAAATAGATACAATCATGACATATGTTATATATAAGATATATATATATATATATATATATATATATATAATATATATATCTGCATGGCCGAACAGCTGTCAGTTATAATGTATATGTATTTTTTAATATCTTGTTATATTTATTTAGTTATATCTCATTATATTGATGGTAATTATTGTACTGTATTAATGTCTAATCTTAATCCTCTTGTGTAGTGTTTTAATAAAGTATATGATTCGGTATTATCTGATAGTTGATGAATGATTTAGATATATTTCTCCATTTTCTTATTTTTTAGTATATATATATATATATATAATACACACACATATATATGTGTATGTAATATATATATAGATATAAAGTAATGGCTATTTGCCAACATAATGATATAATGTGGCAGTCCCAGGATGGGACGAATATTGCTGTTATTTAGCCCCAGGAAACATCGTTTCCAGCTGGTTATACATCGCAAAAAATTCTGTGTCCTTATATTTTCGAGCAGGAGAAATCAGCACCTCGACCCAGCACAACTTCGCAACCACGGACTAGTTACTGGGTTACTGCTCTTTATCAGCGTGAAGTGGTTTGGTTGGATAGATATCGCCACTGAACTGCTGTCGAAAATATACAAATTTCAAAGTGATACACATCACTTGTCTACAAAATAGAAATGTTATTTCCAAATCTTTCAAAAAGAGATTTACAATAACCAGCACCATAAAGTAATGGCTTTTTGCTTACATAATCTGGCAGTCCCAGGATGGTCGAATGTTGCAGTTATTTTGTCTCGGAAAACATCGTTTCCAGCTGGCTATACGACCCAAAAAATTCTGTGTCCTTATATTTTCGAACAGCACAACTTCGACTCATCCAATATTTCTATTTTGCAGATCAGTGATGTGTGCCACTTTGAAATCTATATATTTTCTACAGCAGTTCAGTAGCGACATCTAGCCAGTCCAAACTACTCCACACTGATTAAGAGCAATAACCCAGAAACTTGTCCGTGGGTGCGAAAGTTGTGCTGGGTCGAGGTACTAATCTCGCCTGTTCGAAAATATAAGGACACAGAATTTTTTGTGTCGTATAGCCAGTTGGAAACGATGTTTCCTGGGGGGCTAAATAACTGTAACATTCGTCTCATCCTGGGACTGCCACATTATGTTGGCAAAAAGCCATTACTATATGGTGCTGTTACTGTACATCTCTCTTTGAGAGATTTAGAAATAATATTTAATTCTCTCTCTCTGTACACACAAACATATATATAATATATATATATATATATATATATATATATATATATCTATATGTATTATGTATGTTATGTATGTATGTATGTGTATGTATGTATGTATGTATGTATTTATGTATGTATGTATGTATATATGTATATATATATATATATATATATATATATAGCAAAATTTAGATTCAAATGAATATGATACTTAAAAGTTAGATGCACCAGAATTTTGCACGGTGTTATCCATATGAATCCATAGGGTGATATAATCAAAATAAGCAATAAGAATATCCTCGGTAATTTGGTACGATCGTTTCACGCTACATCATTTTATTAAACATTTTAAGTATTACAATGTTTAATAAAATGATGTAGCGTGAATGATCACACCAAATTACCGAAGATATTCTTGTTGCTTATTTTTGTGTATATATATATATATATATATATATATATAATATTAATATATATATATGTGTATGTATGTATGTATGTATGTATGTATGTATGTATGTATGTATGAATGAATGACTGTATGTATATGCGTGCATTGCTGTGTGTATTTCAATATGTAATAAAAAAAAAACTGATTGAATATAAGTGTTATCAGTATTAGATATCTTATAACAGGTTTTCTGTGATGATTATTGCAAAACAATTATATAAAGATTTTTTTCCGTGGTGATCGACTGTATAAATCAGTTTAGGCTATCTATAATTTGAATGTCTTAAATATCGATCCTCATGTCAGCACTTTCAGACTTGTCAGACTTTATGTTTAGCAGCATAAAATAGCATGTAGGGATAATTAATTTGTCTGTTAGGCAGATATAGCATCAATTTGGTATGTTTGTGTTTGGGTGGCATTTTTCAGTTCTAAATACTGCATTAATTTGTTTTGTTTTTTCTTTAGTCTTTAAAGCTCCAGGCATGCTTAGACAATAACAGTGTCTTGCTGTTTTATGGATATTGAAAGAGAATAGATGCTCCGTATATTCGCTTTGAAATTAACTGTTAAAAGGATATGGATTTCTTTATTCATAACCAGTTACAGATGCTTAAGCTCGGTGGTGCATCCATATTTTATGAAGATAATTTCTGATTAGAGTTGAAGAAATAATTGTATTACAATTACACAGAGATGGAAATCCTGGCTTCTTTATATTTGTTCTTGTATAATTTCTTCTGGTGGTCTTTGATTTTAGGCTCATGAGGCTTTCAGTACACAGACAGCTAATATTACCTGTATTCTTATAGGTTTGTTGAATTTATATAAAGCACTGGTTCTCAACCATTTTTTTCTTTTTGCCTATTCACACCTTTGATTTTTATTTTACTCGAGTGGACCTCCATAGACACTTGAAGCTTTAAAAAATCTTATAATATTTTCATAATTAAATATTATTACAAATTGTGTAATAGAATATCTTAAAATATATTGCGTATGCTCTTTTACTTGTTTCACACATTTGAATGCGGCCATACTGGAGCACCGCCTTGAGGGGTTTTAGTCGAACATATCGATCCCAGGACTTATCTTTTAAGCTTGGTACTTATTCTATCAGTCTCTCTTGCTGAACCACTAAGTTACTATGGTATAAACACATCAAAACTGGTTGTCAAGCGGTGATGAGACGATAAGCACAGACACAGATACACACACACACCACACACACACACACACAACACACACATATATATATATATATAATATATATATGCGACCGGCTTCTTTCAGTTTCCCTCTACCAAATCCATTCACAAGGTTTAGGTCGGCCCGAAATTACCGAAGATACTTGTCAAGGTGCCACGCATTTGGACTGAACTTGGAACCATGTGGTCGGGAAGCAAGCTTCTCACCACGCAGTCATGCTTGCGCGTAGAAGAACCAGTGACGTAAGGTGAAACTCTGCTCCTCCACTAAGCCTAGAAAACTTATAACATGGTACAAATAACATTTAAACTAAAAGTGGGGTTAAACCAGATACTTTTCCTTCTGTTTAAATTTGTGTTCTTATTATTGGTATATTGCATGTATTGTATTTTGTATTTAGAGCGACTGTCTAGTCAAATAGCATTATAATAACAAATGGTGTAGTTAATCACATCAAAAAAGATGTATTTATTCTGTTTGTAAATAATACTGGCAAGTGTTTTTTTTAGTTTTTTCTGTTTTTATCAAGACTATGGGATTCTGATAAGAAAGCTTATTTATATATAGAAGCTTTTCATTAGGATTTTCGTTGAGAAAATATTTGCCTGCGTTTAGTAATATAATAGGAGCTAGTAATTTTAATATTTTGTTGCCATATTACTTTTTCCTTTCGCAATTCTTTAATGCTGTAGGTATAAGTTTCGGGCACATGAATTTAATGATTTTAGTCGATTTTACGGCATTGGGCACTTTTGCTTTTTTGTTTGTTACTAATTTCCCTGCAAGATAACACCATATTTCTTCTACATAGTGTATCAGAATTTTACTCGTTCCGTTCATTCTTTCTTTCTTTAGACTTATGCAATTCCCCCAAATCATTCGAAATTTACCTGAACATTACATGAGGACTTTCTGTAAAAGTATCTCGTTATAACGAAGTGTGTGCGCGCGTTCATGTATTAATTATGCAACTGTAAGGCAAGAGTCGTAAGGATTAGATAAATATTATCTCTCATAGTACTCAATGCTAACCGAGAAATATCTAAAGCCCATTTAACCATTATAAGTACTCTGAATCAATTTCTGCAGCCTACAGTTGTGAATAGCCTAAAAGTGTTTGTTAGGTTTTGATATAATGAATATACTAGAAATTCGCTTGCTGTGTTGCACTGAGAAAGTGTTTATAGAATAGATTTGCTTCTGGCTATTCCGAAAACGGCAACGCATAGATCTATACATGCCGTTTGTCAAATGTGACTCTCGGAGTATCGGCAGAGTAAAATGTTATCTTTCGGTAAGTAAATAAACATCTCAATAATCAAGTATGTATTGTGTTCTTACTGTATTTTGCACATCTGAAACAGTCCGATGCAAAAAAAGAATATAATAATCCGTTCTACAACAGGTAGAAAGCCTGAAATGTGGGGGAGGGGCTAGTCGATTACATCGACCCCAGTGCTCCACTTGGTACTTATTTAATCGACTTCGAAAGGAAAAGTCGATCTCGACAGGATTTGAACTCAGAACGTAAGGACGGATGAAATGCTGCTAAACATTTTATCAGGCGTGCTAATGATTCTCTCAGCTCGCTACCTTTAAAAGGCCTGCAATAAATAATAACTAAATAACACATGATGGATGATGTAACAAGAACTGCAAACCTGGACGGATAATAAAGTTAATTAATGCATTGTATATGTCTTTATTCACTTGTTGAACAGAGTGGCACTGTGGTTCCGTGCAGGCACCGTAAAACCGGAGGTCCATAGATCGAAATTACGCTCTGCAAATAATAACATGCTGGGTCAAGGAATCACCAAAACCGAAGTAACGTGGTGGGCAGTGAGAACAACAGGACATTTTGCTTGACATATAAGACGTGTAAGAATATAAGTATACAAGAATATAAGTATATAAGAATGCGGCGAGCCGGCAGAATCGTTAGCACGCCGGGCGAAATGCGTAACCGTATTTCGTCTGCCGTTATGTTCTGAGTTCAAATTCCGCCGGGGTCGACTTTGCCTTTCATTCTTTCGGAGTCGATTAAATAAGTACCAGTTATGCACTGGAGTCGATATAATCGACTTAATCCATTTGTCTGTCCTTATTTGTCCCCTCTGTGTTTAGCTCCTTGTGGGCAGTAAAGAAATAGGTATTACGTCTTCTGCTACGTTCTGAGTTCAAATTCCTCTGAGGTCGACTTTGTCTTTCATACTTTGGGGTCGATAAGATAAGTACCAATTGAACACTGTGGTCGATGTAATCGACTAAGCAAAATTTGAAGTCGTCGTTGCGAAAATATTTATCTCGGCACGCTGGCAGAATCGTTAGCACGATGGATAAAATGCTTAGCGGCATGTTGTCTGTCTTTACATTTTGAGTTCAAATTCTGCTGCTGCGATAAACTTTGTATCATTTGAGCGATTGCGGAACCTGACGCCCGGCCGGTCCAGCTTCAGTTGCTCGCTCCAGCGCCATCCATTTTTGGATGGAGGCGGTCGATTCGGCAGCTAAGTGGTTACACACTCCTGAGCGGATTCTGACTTCCGTGGCCACCGTCCTACTATGTTACTTATCTTGTTTCCATTTGTTTCTTTCGTTGTTCGCAAAAAAAAGTTCGTATCCCATATGTATGTATTTCAGGTTGTTTTCGTATCTCAGGCTGTTTACGTTTTATAACGTCTTGTACCAATATATGCATGTGTGTATATATATATATATATATATATATATATATATATATATATAATATATATATATACATATACTATATATATATATATATATATATATATATATATATATTAATATTATTTACATTATTCTATGATTGAACGCCACGTAAGTTTATCTTAATAAGTAAGTTTATCTTAATAATATTAATGCGACTCTCTGTACTGTTCTCTCTCCCTCTTCGTTTCCTCTCTCTTCCTTTCTCGAGTTCTCTATCTGTCTCTCTCCATGTCTCACTTTTCCTTGTTTGCCCTCTCGTTTCTCATACTTGACCATCGGCCAACTTTCTTTTCCTAACTTGATCTTCTTTTTTTCCTTTTGATCTGCAACACAGATCACACGCATTCTTGTCTGTCTTCTCTCCTATCTTTTCTTCTGTCAAAGCTTGTTACTCCAGAGTTCGCTACCTCCCCTCGTTATGGCTTAGCAGCCCTTACTGTTTGTTTTCACCGTCCTGTTTTTTGTTACCAACTTTGACCCTCCTCAAATCCCAAATTTAATTTGCTTTGCGGGAGTAACTGCTTTCTCGAAGACACAGCTTGTCACAAGTGCAAGAAATGTGGAGTAGATAAAATAGCCGACAACTGATGAAGGGTCGTTCTTTATGTTACTTGTCTTGTTTTCCATTTGTTTCTTTCGTTGTTCGCAAAAAAGGTTCGTATTCCATGTTTTCGTATTCCATGTTGTTTACGCTTTATGACATCCTGTACCCATATATGCATGCGTATATACGTATATATGTAAATATGTACCTATATATATATATGTATATATGCATGTATAATTATATATATATATTATTTATATCATTATACTAGCACTATGACCCGGCGTTGCCGGGTCATAGTGCTAGTGTATGCATATACAACTGCGTGCCTGCGCACATACAGTTAGCTGGCATATCAAATTTCGGGCATTTTGATTGGGTCTTGGATAGAAAATTTACAAAAAAAGTCACTTCTATTGATTTTTTGATGGCTTTGCGGGGTGACTGGGGAAATGTAAAGATGTGCACGACCACTCTTGAATGACTATAGAAAGTGCGAGCCCTCTGACTGAAAAATTGTGGATTTGTATAAAGGACACACACAGAAAGACATTTTGCCGTTTATATATATAGAGATGTTTGAACGCCACGCATCCATTTCCTATCTATCTATCTATCTATCTATCTATCTATCTATCTATCTATCTATCTATCTATCTATCTATCTATCTATCTATCTATCTTCTATCTATCTATCTATATATATATAGATATATATATATATATATATATATATATATATATATATATATATTAATATTAAAAGAATGAGAAGTTCTGTCCACACGTGTGATAGGTATATAAGAAAGAAAAGAAAGTTTGTATGATAAAATTCTTAGTGATAAATTACATCACTACATCATTGCAAATTAAATACCTGAATGACTCTTTCATACTCTGGATTAACTACTTAAACAAACACCTGGAATTTAAAACACTTCTGAACAGCATCCACACAAGCATTCAATTCACAATGGAATACAATCAGGAAGCACTTCCATTCCTAGATATTTTAATTAATTAAAAAAACAAACAACAACAAAATCGAAACAGACATATTTTATAAAACAGCAGATGCAAAGCAATACCTTCTCTTTATCTCTTGCCATCCTTGACACACAAAAACAAAGATCCCCTTCAACCTTGCAAGAAGAATCTGCACTATTGTCTCAGAGTAAAAAATAACTAGAGACTTAAGACTACAAGAACTGAAAAATTTTCTCCAAACGTTCTCCAGGATAGACATTACCCAATCCAACTCATTAATGAAGGAATAGAACGTGCCAAATCTATCAACTGCGAGATATCAAGAAAAACCAATGATATTAACAAACCTCTCCTTCAAACGCTACCCTACATTTCCACATACAACCCCAGAAACAAAGAAGCATTCAGCACAATCATACAAAACCTACCAATACTACACAAGGACCCAAAACTAAAAAGAATTTTTACGTGACATTAAAATTGTCAAAAGCAACAAACAACCTAAGTCATTAAAGTAACTGCAAAATTATTCCCCTCCACAACCAGCCCCAAAGAAAAAAAAAAAAAGTAATCGCCCCAACTGTGGTACATGTCCCAACTTTTTTGGAAAGGTCAGAATACTATTTTAAACAAGGTCAACACTTTACAATTAAATCAAATTTCACTTGTGCATCCGAAAACCTCATCTACGTAATCAGATGCTCGGACTGTCTGAAAGACTATATCGGTAGATGGGGAATTCTATACGTCAACCACAATTTTTAGGTATAAATTACTATTCATACAGTACACACACACAGACACACACACACACACATGACGGGCTTCTGTTTCCGTCTACCAAAATCTCATCACAAAGCTTTATTCGGCTTTAAAGTAGAAGACATTTGCCCAAGGAGCCACGCAGTGGGACTGAATCCGGAACCATGTGGTTGTGGAACAAACTTCTTACCACACCTTTAATTTGATTTTTTTCGTAGGTGCCAACATTTGTATAATGATATCCAGTTTCATCGCGTTTATAATTCCGTCGTTTATTAATTTTAGAAAAATCAGATCTGCGAAACGAAATGAAAGCGCTAAATAAATAATTTCCAAAATTTTGATGACCTCTTTTTACTTAAAATATAAAATCTGTACAGCACTTCAAACAAGCCACACATATCTATCTAAGGTATTCCTGAGTAACTCCCTGATGCAAAAAAAAAAAAAGCATGAGAAAAGGCATTTCATCTATATCCGTTATGTTCTATTCTCAGAAATTTCTTATTCCGAATTACATTATCCACAGGTTTTCTTTTCATGATGATCGCTAGTCCAGGATACTTTTCACTGATGTGTCACAACAATGTCGAAACACTGGGTGTCACAGAGTGTCCTTACGCTAATGAATCGAGTATGTTATCAACACACATTCGTCTTAAAGAAGATGTTGTTCGCCTTTATGAAACTACAGCAAGTAGCACATAAACATTCCGTTATGCGAGAATGTACTAAGAATGACTTCGCATAACATTATTTTAATTATCACTGTTCACCGCGCATAGGCCTAGACAGTACACATGCGCGCGTACTATCTAAGACAAAATGCTTTCTCTTCTTTTGTTATGCAGGCAATAAAGTAAGGAAATTTTTGTGGGGATTCCATTGGCTGAAGCAGTAGCATACATCTACTGCTATCCTTTTTCTCCAGTCAACCAGAATGTCTTTTTTTCGTAACGGCATGTCAGTTTTGGAAGGTTCTTAATTCTGGAAATTATCTCCCCTTCTCGTTTCGAGTTAATCGCAAAAACTAAGTGTTTGTTCTATCGTCACTGCAAGTCGATACTTTATTTTATTTTATTTATTTTATTTTATCTAGTTTCAGCTCACAAGCTGTGGCCAAGGGCACGCCATATATGATATGATATGATATAATATGATATGATATGTTTAAATATCATATATGATACTGATTCTAAATAGATCAAAAATTTACTTCCTGTGGACTTCTCCTTGCTTACATCACACACACCACACAACACACACCATAC
>NC_043005.1:42336073-42346073 GCF_006345805.1 Octopus sinensis
GTCCTGGGGTCGATTTATTCTACTAAAATACTCTTTAGGTGGTGCTCTAGCATGACCGCAGTCAAATGACTGAAATGTGTAAAAGAATAAAAGATATATATATATATATATATATATATATATTCTATATATAATATATATAATATATATATACATAGGCGCAGAACGTGGCTGTGTGGTAAGAAGCTGCTCCTAACCACATGGTTCCGGGTTCTGTCCCACTGTGTGGCATCTTGGGCAAGAAGAGCTTCTGCTATAGCCTCGGGCCAACTAAAGCCATTGTGTGGATTTGGTAAATTGAAACATCAAGAAATACATATGTGTATGTGTTTGTGTGTGTGGTGTGTGTGTGTGTGTGTGTGTGTGTGTGTGTGTGTGTGTGTGTGTGTGTGTGTGTGTGTGTGTGTGTGTGTGTATCTGTGCCTGTATTGCCCTCCCTCTTTCACCGCTTGACAATCGGTGCTAGTGTGTTTAAGTCCCCGTAACTTAGCCGAGACTGATAAAATAAGTACCACGCTTATAACATGTAAGTACTGGGGTCGATATATTCGACTAAAATTCCTTCAAGGCAATACCCCAGCATGGCCGTAGTCTAATGACTGAAACAAGTAAATGATAAAAGCATGTATATATAGAGAGAGTGGGGAGAGGGAGATGTATGTTTGCTTATTGAACGACATATCGGGCAAACTTTTTGAATTATCCACGTGAGATTATTATTCTTGAACATTCCTTTGGGAAATATATTTATTTATTCATCCACAGCTATACAAACTCACAGGCCTTCGATTTGTGATTAGTTTGATAAACACGAAAATCTCGGACCCTAGATAGATATGTTTCTTTATTCGCCACACAGGGCTGAACACAGACAGGACACATTACATAGCAGAGCTTTTCTTTTTGGGGAGAAAAAAAGTGGGGTAGGTTTTTCGATCAAAAGGGAACGTAGATAGATAGATAGATAGATAGATAGATAGATAGATAGATAGATAGATAGATAGATAGATAGATAGATAGATAGATAGATAGATATAGATATAGATATAGATATAGATATAGATGTTAATGTTTGATTTCATTTGTTCGTGTTTGCATATGTGTGAATGTGTGTGCGCGCGCACGTTTCTCCCTCGCAGCCTCTGTACAATCAGTGATGATTTGTTTATGTTTCCATAACCTAGTGGTTCGGCGTAAAGAGAGTAAGTACCAGACTTCAGAAACTAAAACGCGGATTCGATTTGCTTGTTTGAATCCTTCATGACCGCAGTCCAGTGACTGAAACAAAATGATAAATTCAAAAATTATACAAAATTTTTTCTTCCCTCTTTTCCCCAGAAGGTACCACGTGATCATATTCTTTCTGAAACCATCCTTATTTAGCTTGACCGTTCGTTTGATTAGTTAAGTTTTCTTTTCAGCTCCTGTCTAAGGTCATGAATTTAATTCCAGTTCATTATTTGCCTACTTTTACTTGCTTTTCAATACATACATACATTCATACATACATATATACATATATTCCATTATTGTTTTTTTTTTTTTTTTTTTATATCTGTCCCTTTTGCTGTCCTGGTGTTCGTATGCATTCGATCCTTCTTCCAGGAAATCTACGCTTCCAGCTTAGTTTTTCTAATGCTCGTTGCTTAGTTTTTCTTGGAGGGCTGGCGTGATCTAGTAATCTCAAGATTAATCAGCCGAATTTACGATGATCCGGTTCTTGACTGAAGACTGAGGGGTTCGAATGTCCTGTCCATGCTTATTGTATCGTCTTCTAAGAGTTATACGTTCTTGCCCATGTTGTATTTTTCTACATACCTTAATATATTCCAGGCGCCCGTACCCCCTTATCATTAATGTGAACACATATTCTAATAATTGGTACGACTCTCTGTTTGTCTCTCTCTCTCTCTCATTTTTACTTGATCTGTCCCCCTCTCTCTCTCTTTTCTCTCTATCATCTTCTCTTTCCTCTGATCCTTTGGTCTAGTCTTCCACTACCCTCCTATTCTTTGTCTCGCTCTGCACTCACAGGTCATTCTTCGACACCCATCCCTTCTCCTCTCTGATTCCTTCTTTCTCTCTCTTCTCTCTCTTTGTTGCGTTTTGTCCCCCTTCTCTCTCTCTCTTCCTTTGCTTCTCTTTCTTTTTTTCCCTCTTCTCTGTCACGTGACTGTTGGCCGAAATCTGCCTTTCAGCTCCTGACCCTCGTCGTGTTAACAACGTTGTTTTCGTCCGCCGCTATAAAGGCTTTTTCCAATGCGCCAGAGAAAAATTTGTTTGCTTGTTATCAGTCGTAAGACACTTGTTGTTTTCACCGTTAATGCTTCTGTATTTCATGTTTCTGTATTCCATTATTGTTTTTTTTTTTTTTTTTTTTTTTTATATCTGTCCCTTTTGCTGTCCTGGTGTTCGTATGCATTCGATCCTTCTTCCAGGAAATCTACGCTTCCAGCTTAGTTTTTCTAATGCTCGTTGCTTATTTTCTTGGAGGGCTGGCCGTGATCTAGTAATCTCAAGATTAATCAGCCGAAATTACTACGATGATCCGGTTCTGACTGAAGACTGAGGGTTTCGAATGTCCTGTCCATGCTTATTGTATCGTCTTCTAAGAGTTATACGTTCTTGTCCATGTTGTATTTTTCTACATACCTAATATATATATATATATATATATATATATATATATATATATATATATATATATATATATATAACCTTCCAATTCTGATGAGAGGACCAAATTCTTCCTTCTTAGAGTTACTTTCGCACAATCCCGTCGTATATATGTGTATATATATATATATATGCATGTGTCTATGTTTGTCCCACCAACATCACTTGACATCCGATGCTGGTGTGTTTACGTCCCCGTAACTTAATGGTTCGGCAAAAGAGACCAATAGAATAAGTACTAGGCTTACAACGAAGAAGTCCTAGGGTCGATTTGATCGAGTAAAGGCGGTGCTCCAACATGGCCACAGTCAAATAACTGAAACAAATAAAAGAGTAAAAGAGTACTATTTTTCCCCTTTTGTCGCATATATTTTCCTGTTCCCTTTTTTACTGTCCGGTCAAAAGACCACTTTTCGTTTTTCGCACATGCCTTATTCGGTCCTTTATGTTCGGTCATCATTGCCCCCTAGCAGGTTATTATTGTTGACGCAGATAAATTGAACAATATTATCACAAGGGCATCGAAATTGTGATGACTTTTGGTCGATAACTGATTAAGGATGTGCGAGTCAACGTCCTTTGCGTGTGTATGTGCGTGTGTTTGTGTGTGTAGATAGATAGACAGACAGATAGACAGTTAGAAGATAGATACATACATACATACGTATATACATAGATAAATAGATAGATAGATAGATAGATAGATAGATAGATAGATAGATAGATAGATAGATAGATAGATAGATAGATAGATAGATAGATAGATAGATAGATAGATAGATAGATAGATAGATAGATAGGCATATCGTTCAGTAGCAGGATTCGTCAGAATCTAGGCATTTCAACAGGATTAACTGAGTACGTAGTGTTAAACCTGCAAGTTGGGGCAACATACAATTGTTCTTTGTTGGCGATGGCGGATTTCTGCCATGATATAATCTAAGGACGCAGCAATAAAAAACCCAACTTGTGTTCTTCTTTACACCCCCCCCCACACACACACATACACACACATGCACACACACAAACACACACACGCGCGCACACACACACATTTAGTTCAGGTGGGAGATGAAATGCAGTTAATAGCATCATGAAGAAGCGGCATTTAATACAGAAATGCACACCAAGATGCAAGAATCTTGCAGAAACATATGATTCATTGCAGAAAAAAACTGGATATATAAATTTCTGCTCAAATTAATTATTAATATACTAGCGGAAATACCCGGCGTTGCTCGGGACTAATATGGCATAGTTCATGTTTTTTTTTATTCTTTTACTTGTTTCATTCATTTTACTGCGGTCATGCTGCAGCACGCCTTTTGTCGAACAAATCAACTCCAGCACTTATTTTTTGTACACCTATTACTTATTATATAGGTCTCTTTTGCCGATTCGTTAATTTACGGGAAGTAAACGCACCAACATCGGTTGTCAAACGATGGTGGGGTTACAAACACAGAAACACACAAACACGCACACACACACACACACACGCACACACAGACACACATACACTCTCACACCCACGCACAGAAACACAGAAACACGCACACACACGCGCGGTCGCACGCACACACACCAACACACACACACTCTCACACCCACGCACACACCCACACACAAACACACACAAATATACACATATATACGATAGGCTTCTTTCAATTTCCGTCTACCAAATCGACTCGCAAGACTCTGGTCGGCCCGAGGCTACGTATATACATATCTATATACTTATATAGATAGATAGCTAGATAGATACACATATATGAATACACACACACATACAGACATACATATACTTAAATATATATACAGGGTTGGCCAAAAGTTACCTGACAGTAAATCAAAAACGAGTGATATATATATATATATATATATATATATAAAATCTTCCAATTTTGAGAGAACCAATTTCTTCCTTCTTAGAGTTACTTTCGCACAAGCCCGTCGTATATATGTATATATATATATATGTATGTGTGTGTGTGTATGTATGTTTGTGTGTCTATCTTGTCCCCCTCAACATCACTTGACATCCGATGCTGGTGTGTTTACGTCCACGTAACTTAATGGTTCGGCAAAAGAGACCAATAGAATAAGTACTAGGCTTACAACGAATAAGTCCTAGGGTCGATTTGATCGAGTAAAGGCGGTGCTCCAACATGGCCACAGTCAAATAACTGAAACAAATAAAAGAGTAAAAGAGTACTATTTTTCCCCTTTTGTCGCATATATTTTCCTGTTACCCTTTTTACCGTCCGGTCAAGGGACAACTTTTCGTTTGTCGCACGTGCCTTATTCCGTCCTTTATGTTCGGTCATCATTGCCCCCTAGCAGGTTATTATTGTTGACGCAGATAAATTGAACAATATTATCACAAGGGCATCGAAATTGTGATGACTTTTGGTCGATAACTGATTAAGGATGTGCGAGTCAACGTCCTTTGCGTGTGTATGTGCGTGTGTTTGTGTGTGTAGATAGATAGACAGACAGATAGACAGTTAGAAGATAGATAGATAGATAGATAGATAGATAGATAGATACATACATACATACTTATATACATAGATAAATAGATAGATAGATAGATAGATAGATAGATAGATAGATAGATAGATAGATAGATAGATAGATAGATAGATAGATAGATAGGCATATCGTTCAGTAGCAGGATTTGTTAGAATCTAGGAATTTCAGCAGGATTAACTGAGTACGTAGTATTAAACCTGCAAGTTGAGGCAACATACAATTGTTCTTCGTTGGCGATGGCGGATTGCTGCCATGATATAATCTAAGGACGCAGCAACAAAAAACCCAACTTGTGTTCTTCTTTACACACACACACACACACACACATGCACACACACAAACACACACACACACATTTAGTTCAGGTGGGAGATGAAATGCAGTTAATAGCATCATGAAGAAGCGGCATTTAATACAGAAATGCACACCAAGATGCAAGAATCTTGCAGAAACATATGATTCATTGCAGAAAAAAACTGGATATATAAATTTCTGCTCAAATTAATTATTAATATACTAGCGGAAATACCCGGCGTTGCTCGGGACTAATATGGCATAGTTCATGGTTTTTTTTATTCTTTTACTTGTTTCATTCATTTTACTGCGGTCATGCTGCAGCACGCCTTTATATATATATATATAAATCCATCGGTAGCTTCTGCACGCATTCTTTTTCTCTCCTTGTTTCTCTCCGTGTTTCTTTTCTGTGTATCTTTCTGTTGAAGAGCGTAGGCTCGAAACGTAAAAGACTTGTTTTATTTATATTCCTGAGCGCCATACTAATACAATTGTTTGTTTGTACTCCACCTGCCTTCGTCTTTTGTTTATTTTCATAAAGCTCCGTTTATATATATATTAATATATATATATATATATATATATATATATATATATATATATATACATATATATATATATATATAATATTATATATATATTATATATATTATTATATATTATATATATTATACCACGCATAATCTAAACGGCCATGAATCAGATAGTCTTAGGAAGGACCTTATAGCTTTCTTTCAAAGGATGGGCTTACGGATTACGATAGATGCTAACCTGAATAGTGTAGATTTTTTAGATGTAAATTTTAATGTAAGATCGGATAGATTTAACCTTTCCGTAAGCCCAATGAAAAGCTATCGTATATTAGCAAAGATTCGAACCATCCACCAGTTATCCTTAGCAACTTAGTCAGCAATGTAGGTAGAAGAATATCTTCAATTTCTTCGGACGAGGCAGCATTCCATAATGCTGCACCTTATTACGATAGCGCATTAAAGAATAGTGGATTCTCGGAGAAGATCCAGTTCAACCAGCTTAATGCTAATAATAATGCTGCACGAAGAACTAGGACCAGGAAAGTTTTGTGGTTCAACCCGGCTTTCAATTTGGCCGTAAAGACTAATATAGGTAAGGAATTTTTGAGATTAGTCTCTAAGCATTTTAAGCAAGGTCATAAATTCTACAGAATATTTAATAGAAGAACCCTGAAGGTTAGCTATTATTGTTGCAGAAATTTCGCCTCTTACATTAGCCAACATAATAGGAAGCTAATTGAGATTAGACATGGTGCCGAGCCCATTAAGAAATGTAATTTCAAAAACGAAAGCTCCTGTCCGTTAGAAGGGAAATGTCTAGTGAAAGGAGTAGTTTATAGAGCCAAGGTGCAAGTGGAAGGCTCATCGGAATACAAGACATACACAGGGGCTTCAGAAAATTCATTTAAAACAAGATTTTATTCTCATAAGAATTCTTTTAAATACCCAGAGAATAGGAAGAAAACCAGCCTAGCAAAATATGTCTGGGAACTAAAAGAAAAGGAAGCCCCACCTTTCAACGTGACATGGAGCATTCTGGACAGGGCGGCACCATACAGGCATGGAGCTTACAAATATAATTTCAAGTGCAGGCTTTGCTTATTAGAGAAAATGCACATCTTATTCAAAGACAATAATTTTTTGAATCAAAGAAGTGAGTTAATGAACTTATGTAGGCACGCGGCTAAATTTAAAATGTCGAATATAAATATACCATATGGATAGAGTATATATTTTGTATTTTGATTTTTGATTTTGATTTTGACTCTTGAGCACTACGACGAATCTATAGCAAAGTCTTATTGTTTCTACATATATATTAGGAAAAACCTACAAACTTTGTTTTCATGTTATTGTATTGCATAGGATTACCTTGATTATTTATATTACCTTAATTATTTATAAATGACCCAAAATAGGATGTTATATTTTATTTTATATGTCTTTCGTATATATTTTTATTAATGCACCTATTTTTTAAAAGCAATGTTTTTTTTAAAAAAAGCAATGTTGTCAAAATTAGAATGTTTATATAAGTATGTGTATAGCAAAGCATATGTATTTGTAAGCATGCGTATCTGTGTATGTGTAAGTGAAAGTATGCTTGTGCTTAAGCACGCATACACACGACGGTATGTATATGTATCAATTCAAACTTGTGTATGTATACTGGCCTCTATAGATGCAATAACATCGCTACAAGTTTTTTCCACCCCTCCTTCGTTCCTTTTTCTCTCTTTCCCTTTCTTCTTTCGTTCCCCCCCTTGTGCTCAGTATATGAGAATTGCTACATAGATGAATTTAGCTTGCGTGCGAGACGGTTTGCGTGAATATATGTACACATGCTTTTATGTGTATAATTTAGATTCATATTCATAACGTCTGTATATGTATGTATGGCGTTTACGCGCATCCTTTTGTGTATGTTGATATATATTATGTGGATTTTAATATAATATGTATTGCAGTATTTATAACAGGTTTAATTTCTATGCATTAATTTGTACTGTCTTCATTAACGGCAATAGGTTTTTCCTCGGTTTTTTCCTCGGATTTTATAATTTTATAATTTTTATAAGTTTTTTTATATATATATATACATATTATTTTTGACCTTTTTGTTTATCGCTCGAAGATTGACCGTTTTTTCTAAAGGGCCAATCAAACAAGTCCATTTCTTTTTAAAGGTGTAGCGTTTGTAAGAGTATAGATTGAATTAATATATAAGTTCCATTCTAGCAAAAACTGTCTGATGAACGGCAACGAGAAACTCAGAGTAACAGATTTTGTTGAATTTTCTGCTGCTTAAAATAAAGTATATATATATATATACATATATACCCCAAAAATAAGCAACAAGAGTGGATCCGGTAATTATATACATATATATATATATATATATATATATATATATATATATTATATATATTACACATATATATACACCCCCCCCACACACATATATATATATATATAATATATATATATGCATATATGAGTGTGTAAGCATGCGTGTGGTGAATTTTTAGAAAGAAAGCAAGAGAAAAAAGAAAAGAAAGAAAGAAAGAAAGAAGGAAAGAAAGAAAAAAAGTAGGCGGTGTCTTTCCTGGGGTGGCTGAAATTAATGACAGGTTAAAGAGGTCGAATTATTTTAATTGCAATAAATTTCTTTTTGCTATTGTGCGACTGACAAAACTTTTTGGTCAGTTGTTACGTTACCCAGCTGTAGAAAATAGATTCTACCAAGTTGCTTTGGAAGGTTTTTAAGTGCATGCGTGTATGCCCATGTGTTTTTGTGTATTCTGGCAGAAACGTTAGCAAGCCGGGCGAAATGCTTTGTGTTATTTCGTCCGCTGCTGCGTTCTGAGTTCAAATTCCGCCGAGGTCGACTTTGCCTTTCATCCTTTCGGGGTCGATAAATTAAGTACTAGTTACGCACTGGGGTCGATGTAATCGACTTAATCTGTTTGTCTGTCCTTGTTTGTCCCCTCTATGTTCAGCCCCTTGTGGGCAATAAAAAAAAAAAAAAGTTATGTATGTGTGCATGTGTGTTCGTGAGTGTGTGTTCAAGCTTATGCCTGTGAGATAGTGTGTATTGTGTGTTGGCTGTTAAGTGAGTTTTTTTTTTTCTTCAGTAATTTTAGTAATCGTAATTAGAACATTATTAATAAAAATAATCATGGGTAATCTGGTTTGGTTTCGTCACGAAAAAGCAAAGTTTCTTTTAATTCTTAAGACATCCACAATATAGATATATATTTCTTCCGGTTATTTCTCCATGTTGAGCCGTTAATCTCTATACATCTTTTCTCTCACCGTTTTTTTTGTTTTCTTAACTCTTTTACTCTTTTACTTGTTTCAGTCAATTGATTGCGGCCATGCTGGAACACCGCCTTTAGTCGAGCAAATCGACCCCAGGACTTATTCTTTGTAAGCCTAGTACTTATTCCATCATTCACTTTTGCCGAATCGCTAAGTTACGGGGACGTAAACACACCAGCATCGGTTGTCAAGCGACACTAGGGGGACAAATACAGACGCTCAAACACACACACCCACACATATTATATATATATATATATTATATATATATATATATATAATTATATATATATATATATACTATACATATATACGATGGACATCTTTCAGTTTCCGTCTATCAAATCCACTCACAAGGCTTTGGTCGGCCCGAGATATAAGAATACATTTGCCCAAGGTGCCACGCACTGGGACTGAACCCGGAACCATGTGATTGGTAAGCAAGCTACTTATCACACTTTCTTTTTTTTCCCCCGTTCTCTCCATTTTTTTCACTCAATCGTTTCCGGCAAAAACTTTAGGCTCGAAACGTCAAATACTTACCCATTCTCCCCGAGCGTCAAACTAATACATCTACTTGTTCCCTCACTTGTCTTCATCTTTTGTTTCCTGAAATTCTGAACTATATATATATA
>NC_043005.1:42351073-42358573 GCF_006345805.1 Octopus sinensis
AACTTTGAAAGACAGTGATTACAAATACATTTTGAGATGAGCCTGAAGCAAAAGTAATCAGGATTGCCAAGGATATCCGGAGAATCCGGAGAACACACATTTCTAAATATCTACATTGTTTATCTGGGTAAACGAAAGTTGTATGTTCTTAGCCGGATATAAGAGACTATCAGTCTATGAAGGTATTTGAATAAGTGGGCGTGTTTGAATTAGATTGTTGTTATTGACACCGCTGCAACAATGAATGTACACACACACGCACAATATTAGTATATTCCGATGTTAATTTTTGTACCCGTATGTATATTTATTTCGTATGTATATCTCAGTGTTTAATTTTACTTCCTTATAAAATATACTTAATATTTAATTGGCGAATATTTATTCTAAATCAAATCTAAATGTTTTGTTTGTTAGTTATTGATCTCTCTCTCTCTCTCTCTCTCTCTCTCTCTTACTCTCTCTCTCACTCAATAACTCACTCTTTTACTCTTTGTTGCATACATACATACATACATACATATATATACATATATATATATATATATATATATATATATATATATATATATATATATATATATATATATATATATATATATAATTCTTTATTGCCCACAAGGGGCTAAACAGAGGGGACAAAAAAATGACAGACAAAGAGACTAAATCGATTACATCGACCCCAGTGCGTAACTGGTACTTATTTAATCGACTCCGAAAGGATGAAAGGCAAAGTCGACCTCGGCGGAGTTTGAACTCAGAACATAGCGGCAGACGAAATAACGTTAAGCATTTCGCCCGACGTGCTAACGTTTCTGCCAGCTCGCCGCCTTCCTCTCTCTCTCTCTCTCTCTCTCTCTCTCTCTCTCTCTCTCTCTCTCTCTCTCTCTCTCTCTCTCTCTCTCTCTCTAGATATATATATATATATATATTACACAAAAAATTACATCAGTCAGTACCTAACAGTGAAAGACGACATAAAAGAGTTTACAACAATCTCCAAGTATAAATTAAATAAACCCAGCAATGGTGGAAATATGACTAATTGGCAAGCAGAAAATATGCAAGGAAAAATTAATTAGAATATTAGGAAAGCATTTAGTCTCCAACAGTGGAACAATAGCAACACATTAATTAGCAGATTGAATAATATGAATTGTAACACGACTCTGGTACATACAATTTGTCATTGTCCGAACAGGCGACACACACATTCTATACATATAACAGCGCCAAACTTTGCTATACGATATAACGTTAGAAATGATATAGACTTAGATATAGTCATTCACGCTACGAAGACTCTAGGCAAACGCTGTCTAGCTTAAAAGACACAGTAAATATCAGTATGTGGTCGTACGCAGGCAAATATACTATATTATCTCATGTTGGGCGTTAAAAAGTATTGTACCCCCATTTCGGCATCTATAGAGATGATGGATTGGTCATTAGACCACACACAACTTCACCCGCAGTAGAGAGGTTTAATAAAGTTCATATTTCGTGGATGTCAGTCTTTACAACAATTCCGTTCTGAAAAGCCTCGTTAATGAATTGTATACGGAAGGCAAAGATTCATATTATATATTTTATTTCAAAGGGTATTATCTTTTTTCCACTTTCAGCATCCCTGAAATGCAGCGCAAATTAATGTTACGCCTAAAAGTTGTACACATGTAAGCATATTCCCCACAGATATGTATATATATCGAGGAGAGTACAGAGATAAACAGAGCAGTAAATATTTGAGAGATTATAAATAAATAAATCATGAAAATTTTTCGGAAGTGGTTAAGAGGGATAGTGATGGAAAGGAGATATGGGAGTGAGAGTGAAGATGGAGAGAGAGAGATATAGAGAGTAGGAGTGAAAGGTTAAAATAAAGAGTACCATATTGGTTTGTTCAGAGAGTAGGTTTGCTAAAAACAGTGAGTTGCAGGTAAATGTCAGACTGGTCAGTGAGAGGAAAATACTAAAATAGCGACTGTGCGAAGTCGTCGTAGCCGTTCTTGTCATTATTTAGCTCCAAGCTATTCTGAATGAGTACACCAAGTACCAACATTGTATTTTCTCCTCAGAAAATTATCCTCCCATCACGACACACACAAACAAAAGAAAAAAAATTCTCAGTTATGGCCTTTCTCTTGGAAGAAGGATTTAAACATTTGACCATTCTTTCTAGCAGTTCGTGTAACAACGTAGAGGTTACCTGCCTCGTTCGTGGAAAGCAGTGGTGGACATAGCTAGGGGAAGATGTCGTCGAATAATGGTGAGAATATTAATACCGTCAGTGTTTGTTTATGTAGGTGAGTGGGAAGAGAAAATAATTAGAGTACATAATGATAGTAAATTTGGAAGAGAGGTTTGCAATATTTCATTGGAAAAGGTGGTTAAAATAAATTTTTATCGGAAGAAATGATCAGTATGAGATTACGGTTACTATGATCAAAGTGAGAAAATAACCAAATGTTAAGAGGAGGTAAGAGTGGCTAAATGGGTAAGTAGTTAGCGAGGACCTTCCCGGGTGACGCTTTTGTGGAGCAGCACTTTTGAATCTGCTATATAAGCCTGTATAGTCTCTGCGGACCTGAGAGGAAGGGTGGCAAAATCAAGGGATGTCCTGAGCAACGTACACACTCTTACTATATCACTTAAAGTGGGATAGGAATAGTTAAACTATGTAAAAGAAAGAAAAAAATGGCGAAAGTGATAAATATAGTGACGGTGATGTAGGAGTGGGGAAAGTGAGAAGCAGAGGTGGGACTGTGATAATAGGTGTTTAAAAGAAACGGAACAAAAGGAGGATGTATTACAACAATGATAACAACTGTAATGAATATATTATAAATATTAAATATTTTTTTGAAAAATGTATTTATGTTATATGAGGTCAACACATCACTTGTACAGTGCTGCAACAACCGTCACTGCAGCAACTATATAAATAGAAAATGAAGAGTCATAGCAGCAACATAGCCAACGTCTCAAACTACTTCAGCTGTACTGTCTACCAGCACTATTATCAGTGAACAAGGAAGCATTTATGCAGGTCACTTGATCTGCTAGACATAGCATTCGAATCGCCTTCGTGCTACATGGTACTGTCTTAGAAAATGGGAAACGACACGTTTTATTTTATAATGCTTTCTATATATCGCAGGGTTTGAAATGAAGAAAAAAAACAGAAAACGGAAAAGAAGGTATCATAAAGCGTGAACTGAGTTTGATCGTAATTATGCTGGATCATGTGAAACTTGCAGCTAAAGAACAATAACAGCTACTATTATGGTAAATATTCGTCCACAGTTTTAAAGGATGGTGGAGTTGTAGCAGAGACGCATGAATGTTAAATGTGGTCCGGTCAAAATACACAAAGTAAAAGTTTCAGTGTTTAATTCTTTTGTAAGTAAAATAATTGAAAGAAAAAGAGAAAGCAATGGAAGCATGAAGTGAATAAAACTTAGAATAAGGGAACTGGATTGTCGAATTACGGGCTTAGACATACTATGGCTGTTATTCTTAAAGCAGGATTCCTCAACCGGGGTCCATATAAAATTTTAGAGGGTCCACGCGACTAAATAGTACATTGAGGGTCTACAATACTCTATTAAGGGTTCTTGAAAAAAATTATGATTGAGATGGCAGTAGTCGTGTTTATTGCAAGAAATGGCGAGGTTTCTTTCTCTATGATTTTACATAAATTCAACCTACACAAGTTAATGTGTGAAAAACAAAGTAGGAATAGTTTCTATAAAAGTAGTTGTTAAACATCGAATAGCTATCGGGGTTCATCAGAATAAAATTATAATCGAAGGGATCCATAGATAAAAAATTGTTGAGAACCCCTGTCCTTGAAGGAATAAAAGAGACACTCATATGCTGTATAACTTAGTCGTACTCTGTGTGATTCTTCTTAATTCTTCAAGATCTTTCCTTCTTTCTTCTCCAATTTTGAATACAATATAACAATGTTGTATAAATATAGCTCACTTCTTGCAAAAAAAAAAAAGCCACACTCTCTCCCGTCTTCCACACTCACTCCTTTTCTACTGAAGGATTGTGCAGTAAATATTCTTTTCTATTCTTGGCACAAGGCCCGAAATTTTGGGGTAGGGAACCAGTCGATTAGATCGACTCTAGTACGCAACTAGTACCTAATTTATCGACCCCGAAAGGATGAAAGCCAAAGTCGATCTCGGCGGAACTTGAACTCAGAACGTAAAGACAGACGAAATACCTATTTCTTTACTACCGACAAGGGGCTAAACACAGAGAGGACAAACAAGGACAGACAAATGGATTAAGTCGATTATATCGACACCAGTGCGATACTGGTACTTAATTTATCGACCCCGAAAGGATGAAAGGCAAAGTCGACCTCGGCGGAATTTGAACTCAGAACGTAACGGCATACGAAATACGGCTACGCATTTCGCCCGGCGTGCTAACATTTATTTTCTACTCTAGGTACAAGGTCCGAAATTTTGGGGGAGGAAGCCAGTCGATTAGATCGACCAAGTACGCAACTGGTATCTAACTTATCGACCCCGAAAGGAGGAAAAGTAAAGTCGACCTCGGCGGAATTTGATCTCAGAACGTAAAGACAGACGAAACACCGCTAAGCATTTCGCCCGGCATGCTAACGTTTCTTATTTCTTTATTGCCCACAAGGGGCTAAACATAGAGGGTACAAACAAGGACAGACAAAGGGATTAAGTCGATTACATCGACTCCAGTGCGTAACTGGTACTTCATTTATCGACCCCGAAAGGCAAAGTCGACCTCGGCGGTATTTGAACACAGAACGTAAAGACAGACGAAAAACCGCGAAGCAGTTCGCCCGGCGTGCTAACGTTTCTGCCAGCTTGCCGCCTTGTTGTGCAGTAAATATTACATCACAATAAATTGCTTCTTGTACAAATCATGTTATTTAATTTACTCTTGTCAACATTAGTACTGATAATTCTAGTGACTTATTCTTGATATTCTTTTTTGTCATGTTTGAAGAGAGAACAATTTTATTTGCAGTTCATGGTTTCTCTACAATCAGAGATGGAGGTGAGGAATATGCTCCAATACACAGTTTAATTTGAACAACAGAATGTTTCTTAATTATTAGAATATGTAAGAATATGGAAACTTATTCTTTTCTCTTCGAGGCACAAGGCCCGAAATTTTTGGGAAGGGGACCAGTCGATTAGATCGATCCCAGTACGTAACTGGTACTTAATTTATTGACCCTGAAAGGATGAAAGGTAAAGTCGAACTCGGCGTAAAGACAAGAAATACCTATTTCTTTACTACCCACAAGGGGCTAAACACAGAGGACAAACAAGGACAGATAAATGGATTAAGTCGATTATATCGACTCCAGTGCATAACTGGTACTTATTTAATCGACCCCGAAAGGATGAAAGGCAAAGTCGACCTCGGCGGAATTTGAGCTCAGAACGTAGCGGCAGACGAAATACCGCAAAGCATTTCGCCCGGTGTGCTAACGTTTCTGCCAGCTTGCCGCCCTAATATGGAAACTTATTAATAAATTGGACACTCTTATTGAAATAAAGGATGGTATTTATGAATGCTGTAGAAAGGGCTCCTTAGCCGTAGTGAAGGCAATCTATCTAGGGAGATAACCTTACAATACATCACTGGGTCCGTAGCTTAGAAATACTGGGTTGACGTCCAGCGGGAACAGCTTTGTTTCATGGAGGAGGAAAGATCTTCTTTAGTACTTGGTTGTACAATGCTTTCCAATGTGTGTAGTAGTGGCGCGCGCACACATTATTAGCCATTTGAAAAGACTATGAAAGTCTCGACCACGGTCGAACAATGATGATGATGATGTAGGTTTTAAGAAATAACAGGATAGGAAAGAAAGGATGGAAATAAGATGCTGATAAATCCAGATAGTCAGGTACAATCGGCAGCTTCTAAAAACCTCATTCAAATGAAAATTTTGTACTATTTGATTTTCTATCCGAAGAAACCTTGATAAGTGATATCTTACATGCTTCTCTTACATGTACAATTTTGTAACTCCTGTTAGATAGCAATTGAAACATATGTAATGGTGAATAACTTATGCAAAATCCATTGTTTATATATGTGTGTGTGTGCATATGTATGTGTGTCTGTGTGTGCGCACAAACGCACACTCACACACACACACACACAGTTATCTTTCGCAAGTGTTAACTGCTAAGTATTTAAACATAGCAAAGAAAACGAAAAAGGCGTTCTTTTCAACAGACAGAAGTCCCTTGAGATGTTTGTTCTGCGTCGATTTACAGACGCTGTGTTGTTTATCCTTCTGTCAGAGATACAATGAACAACAGAATGGCTTGCTTGCAGCATGTGAGCAACGGTGCTGTCGCTCAACAATTGCAGTAAACAAACAAACAAACAAACAAACAAACAAATAAACAAATAAACAAACAAATAAATAAATAAATAAATAAATAAATAAATGAATAAATAAATAAATATAAAGGCCACAAAATTCAGGTCGGCTCTGGGTGATTGTGATTGTGAATGGAATGTTAAAGTCGATTTATCTACCCTAGTTGTTGACCGGAGAAATGACAGCCAAAGTTGGTGTTATCAGTATTTGAACCCATTATGCAGGGTCTCGCACGATATAGAATAGCAGAAGGAGATTTCTGACTCAGATCTTCGAAGGAGATATTATTCGATTAAACCCATTTTCCTGTTCTTAAGGTTGAATTTCACCGACACTGGATTTTGACCTGGAAAAGATTTCAGCAAACATTACAGAGCAAAGACACTGAATATTTCATTTTAATGAATTTGTTCCATTTCCAGTTTAAATTTTTGTTCAGCCAATGCAAATATTTCTCAGCGTCTTAGAAATAACAGTCAGATTTGCCTCAAATCATACTTATTCCATGTTATATGACGAATTAGAAAATGTAGACCTGTGGATTTCAACCGGGGTCCATATGACACTTGGAGTCTATACGAAATTTTGTTGTTAAAATTTCTGTGCAATAAATTAGTTTTTCATTCTACAATATACAAAATATTTAGGCGTAGGAGTGGCTGTAAGCAGCTTGCTTACGAACCACATGGTTTCGAGTTCAGTCCCACTGCGTGTTACCTTGGGCAGGTGTCTTCTACTACAGCCTCGGGCCGACCAAAGCCTTGTGGGTGGATTTGGTTGAGGGAAACTGAAAGAGGCCCGTCGTATATATGCATGTGTGTGTGTGTTGTGTGTGTTTGTGTGTCTGTTTGTCCCCCCAACATCGCTTGACAACCGATGCTGGTGTGTTTACGTCCCCGTAACATAGCGGTTCGGTAAAAAAGACCGATATAATAAGTACTAGGCTTACAACGAATAAGTCGTGGGGTCGATTTGCTCGACTAAAGGCAGTGCTCCAGCATGGCCATAGTCAAATGACTGAAACAATTAAAAGAGTAAAAGAATATTTTTATATATATATATATAAATTTCTAATAATATTTAATTATAAAAATAGG
>NC_043005.1:42363573-42368573 GCF_006345805.1 Octopus sinensis
TAAATGGTAAGGGACATTGAAAATCTCTAGAGCACTAGTAGTCTATGTTTCCCCTACCCCTCTAACCTCAACCTACTAGCTTTTTGCTATAATACATTCAAATGTATCTCAACTGAATTCCTCAAAATGGGAATGGGTTTATGGTTTTGACATTTGTACTACCCCTTCCTATATCTATAAGTAGAAAAAATTATTTGTCTCCATTCAATCAGAAATAACACACCTCCCCACTGACAGATCTAAATAACAAAGTGAACTCAATGATAAAATCTACAATCAGAGAGTGAACATACTGCTATCATGTTCTTAAGAATGAAATCAACCTCTCTGTCTATATATCTACCCTCTTTATAATGTTGACAAATGAAATAGGGATAAGAATGTGCATTGTCCGTTTGATTGGAAGATTCTATAAGTGGCTGAAGATTGCTCGACATTTTAAAACTGATGTAATACTTACAGTGTTTAATAAAATGAAGTAGCATGAAACAATTGTACTACTCTACCTTCGATATACCTGTTGCTTATTTTGATTATAATCACCCCATTTAATTTATATGGATAATACCATACAACATTCTGATGCCTTTGACTTAAGTACCATATTCATCTGAATCTAAATTTTGCTGAACTTATATATATATATATATATATATATATATATATATATTATATATATATATATATATTATATATATATATATATTATATATATATATATATATTACTCTCTTTTTCTCCTTTACTCTTTTACATGTTTCAGTCATTTGACTGTGGCCATGCTGGAGCACCGCCTTTAGTCGAGCAAATCGACCCCAGGACTTATTCTTTGGATGCCTTGTACTTATTCTATCGGTCCCTTTGCCGAACTGCTAAGTCACGGGGACGTAACACACCACCATCGGTTGTCAAACGATGTTGAGGGGAGGACAAACACAGACACGCAAACATATAGACATATACATATATGTATATATACGATGGGCTTCTTTCAGTTTCCATCTACCAAATCCACTCACAAGGCTTTGGTCGGCCCGAGGCTATAGTAGAAGATACTTGCCCAAGGTGCCACGCAGTGGGACTGAACCCGGAACCACATAGTTCGTAAGCAAGCTACTTACCACACAGCCACTCCTACGCCTATATTGATAAGTACCATGCAGAAAAGTACCATCCTATATTTTGCGAGAATCCGTAGGAAAATTCTTAAGATTTGAAGAAACTTATTGCCACAAAACCTCGAGTTAAAATACCTGCTAACTAAATCATCACACACTAGCGTAGTAGTAGTAGCAGCAGTAATAATAATAATAATAATAATAATAATAATAATAATAATAATAATAATAGTAATAATAATAATAATAATAATAATAATAATAATAATAATAATAAATAATAATAATAATAGAAACAAAGAGGGGAAGACTGATGCATATGTAGTAAAGCGATATGAGAAAACGTTTTTCTCTATAGACAAGGAGGCGACAAAATACAAAACAGAAGCAAACTACACTGACACACGGACCTCAGATGACAACATAGCAGAAATGGACAGAGAGACAAAAAAAAAAAAAAATATGAAAACTGAATTACAAAAGATACTGAAGAAGAAATGGAGTAAAACATCCCTTCGTGGCCAGTACACTGCAAAGCTTGACAGAGGAAGTGAGTCTAATTTAAAGCCAACAATGTCTCAAAAGCTCTGGACTAAAAGCCGAAACGGAAGGACTGATTCTCGCTACACAAGACTAATAATGCCTGACTACAAGCAATTATAAAAGCAAAATAATGAAAACGGGTCCCAACACCAAATGCAGAATGTGCAACCAGCACAGTGACACAGTTGACCACATCATCTCGGGCTGCCCACTATTTGCCAAGTCTGAATATGTTTGCAGATACGACAAAGTAAGCAGTTATATCGATTGGACAACATGCCATCATTTCAACATCAAAACTGACAGCAGGTGGTATAAGCATGAGCCAAGCGAGGCACAAGACAACGATCAGGCTTCTATCATTTGGGATATGCCGTTTCAAACCAACAAAGAAATAAAATGTCGCCCAGACATAATAGTCAAGGTTGGGTAAAACCAAAAACACCTGCTTAAAGATAGACATTGCAATCTCTTCGGATCAAAATATTGTTAAAAAAGAAGTGGTGAAGTTGTCGAAGTACAAAGACCTCGAAATTGAAATATTCAAAATGCGGAGCATGAAGGTAAAAACAATACAAATAATAATTGGAGCATTGGGCATGATAAAAAATTCATATGAACAAAAATGTGGAAGCTATACCTGGATCCTCAACACTACACACTGTGCAAAAAATAGCCTTGCTAGGAACAACCTACATCCTACGCAAGACACTACCAATTGAATAATACAACCTAAACAAAGCAACCCACAAATACAAGGCACACTCTATACAGCATTTACTCAATGAAATAAACTCTCACCAGCTATCCAGAAAACAATAAGCATTACACAATCAACACACAAATACAAGCAAAATCACAACAAAAGGCAGCAGCACACCTCAAGGATAAAAAGCCAACACAATACAGTAACAGAAAGACTTCACACACTCCCGATAGCAGAAAAGAACACACAATGCCGCATACACACCAGCAACACGGTGGTGTAGCAGGTGATGCAGAAGAAATCTGCCTCAATCAACCAAATAATAATTATAATAATAATAATAATAATAATAATAATAATAATAATAATAATAATAATAATAGTAATAATAGTAATAATGATAATAATAATAATAATAATAATTGGTTGGAACACAAACCACCTCCGGTGCCCCAATCGACATAAAGGTATTTGTCAGGATCTACCAAAAACTGAGCAAGTATAAAGATCCTGAAATAGAAATTGGCAAAATGTGGAACCTCGAGACTAAGACAATACCTGTTGTCACAGGCATTGAAAGGACTGATAGCAAAATGGACTGGTTCCTACCTAGCTCAGATACTAGGAAACCCCAAAATGGCAGAAATTCAAAAGATAGTGTTCATTGGAACTACTCATACCCTACGTAGAATACTGTCTATGTAATCTCAAATTTAAAAACAAACTTCTCTTGAACAATACTATGTGCAAAACCAAATATATGACACCCTAGGCATAACAGCAACTTGAACTTCTAATTTGTCTAATTTGGAGTCAACTAGTACAAATACAAAGCAAAAGTCAAACATAGAATAATAATAATTGTTGTTGTTATAATGATAATAACAATAATAATGCAGTACCAGACAGTGGCTCTTATGGATTCTGATCTTAACTGATTGGAAGTGCAATCATGTACATTGTTTTGTCTTGGTATAAAAGATGGGCTACAGCAAATATTCTGCTCAATACCACAGACTTGCTTGTCAGTTGTTTGACCTTAACCAGTTGAGCATGTCCCTTAGGGTTGAGAGGAATTCTTTGGGGTTTGGATAATTCATTTTGAAAGGATGGGTGTTTCATTCAACATCTTTAAACAACTCTTATTCAGAGATGGGCAACTCGACCTGAAGAAAATTCTTACTGGGCTCCCACCTGCAAGGTCATGCTTTGTTTATCGTGATATGAGATCACCAAATCGCGCAATAATGTCGTGATTCATGTAACTGGTGTGCTCCTATTAGACGGATAGTCATGATGAGTATACTGGAATTCTTATATCTTATCCCAGTGTCACTTCGATGGCAAGCACTGCTCTCTCAATAATAATAATAATAATAATAATAATAATAATAATAATAGTAATAATGATAATAATAATAATAATAATAATAATTGGTTGGAACACAAACCACCTCCGGTGCCCCAATCGACATAAAGGTATTTGTCAGGATCTACCAAAAACTGAGCAAGTATAAAGATCCTGAAATAGAAATTGGCAAAATGTGGAACCTCGAGACTAAGACAATACCTGTTGTCACAGGCATTGAAAGGACTGATAGCAAAATGGACTGGTTCCTACCTAGCTCAGATACTAGGAAACCCCAAAATGGCAGAAATTCAAAAGATAGTGTTCATTGGAACTACTCATACCCTACGTAGAATACTGTCTATGTAATCTCAAATTTAAAAACAAACTTCTCTTGAACAATACTATGTGCAAAACCAAATATATGACACCCTAGGCATAACAGCAACTTGAACTTCTAATTTGTCTAATTTGGAGTCAACTAGTACAAATACAAAGCAAAAGTCAAACATAGAATAATAATAATTGTTGTTGTTATAATGATAATAACAATAATAATGCAGTACCAGACAGTGGCTCTTATGGATTCTGATCTTAACTGATTGGAAGTGCAATCATGTACATTGTTTTGTCTTGGTATAAAAGATGGGCTACAGCAAATATTCTGCTCAATACCACAGACTTGCTTGTCAGTTGTTTGACCTTAACCAGTTGAGCATGTCCCTTAGGGTTGAGAGGAATTCTTTGGGGTTTGGATAATTCATTTTGAAAGGATGGGTGTTTCATTCAACATCTTTAAACAACTCTTATTCAGAGATGGGCAACTCGACCTGAAGAAAATTCTTACTGGGCTCCCACCTGCAAGGTCATGCTTTGTTTATCGTGATATGAGATCACCAAATCGCGCAATAATGTCGTGATTCATGTAACTGGTGTGCTCCTATTAGACGGATAGTCATGATGAGTATACTGGAATTCTTATATCTTATCCCAGTGTCACTTCGATGGCAAGCACTGCTCTCTCAATAATAATAATAATAATAATAATAATAATAATAATAATAATAATAATAATAATAATCCTTTTTACTATAGGCAAATTGCTTGGATTTTGTGGGGAAGAGGACAGTCGACCACATCGATCCCAGTACTCAACTGTCTCTTAATTTACCGACTTCGGGAGGATGAAAGGTAAAGTTGAACTCGGCGAAATTTGAACTTAGAACGTAGCGACAGGCGAAATATAGCTAAGTATTTCGCCCGGCTTGCTAACGATTCTGCCAGC
>NC_043005.1:42373573-42376073 GCF_006345805.1 Octopus sinensis
AAATAAATAAATAAACTACAAGATTGTTAGAAGTTTTAAGAGGACCATAAAATACATAATATATTTTGAAATTGTTGTTTTCCTGTCTCGAGATGCTATGAAGTTCATATAAATTGAATTGAAGGTGCAGTTGTAGGAGTAAACCATATCGATTGTTAAACACTTGTTATCTCTTGTATATTGAGAGTTGTCTATTATTTCTATCTTCATATCAGGTATTAGCAATTCCTTTCTCCCAAATATTACCACTAATCTCATTTCTCTCTCACTCTTCTTCTCTCTCTTTTCAATTTTCCCTACAATTAACCGCGTGACTGCGTAACACTTTTGTCCTTAGCGTACTTTCATACATATTTTAAAAATAAAAGCAAGAAAACATGCATACTAACATAGATATGCAATAACAAAGAACATGCCTCCTGGAAACTACAGCCTTTGAAACCACAACAAATTAGGCATAACTTGGAATTCTTGGCACAAACATATCCCCACTTGCCGCATAACCTGTCTGTATTGCTGCTTCGGTCAAATGTGATCTTAGTAGTTTGTCTATGAACCAGGTGTCAAGTTCTTACTAAAGGTAACTGAAGACCTTGTAATGTGGCGTACGATGTAGACCCAGGCTGTTAAGAAAATCGATGGGGCAGTTCACAGTGATTCATGATCTACAAAAATGTTCACAGACTTGTAAACGAATTCATATCAGTGCAATTGTTGAGTAACTCGTTCAGTAATCATCTCAGAAGTCCTATGGATTGGAGCAAATATTGACTTTTCATAGAGCCATTTATGATCAGGTTCAACAACAGATTGAATGCATTGTTTTCCCTCCAGATATTGATGTGGGAGTAAGAACTGAAGATGCAATTGTCACAGTCACTTTCCTGTTTCCTTGGTTCAACCACTAAATTTATCAGAAAGATTTTTCTTGCTCAGTCAGTTGCATCGAGAAAGAAAATTGGCCCCACCTTTTTTTTTTGTTGTTCTGAACATGTTTATAAATTGTAATCGAGCCTGCACAACCTATCAGTATCGTTGCTTCAGATGTGACACTAGTAGCTTGTATATCAATCATGTGCCAAGTACTTACCAAAGATAATCTTCTAATATCGCACAGGACGTGACTCCAGGCTGTTGAGAAAATCGATGAGTAGTTCACAATATCTTTGTGATCTAAAAATGTTCACGGACTTGTAAACAAGTTCATACCGATGCAATTTGTTGACTAATTCGTTCAGTTCTCATATCAAAAATCTTATGGATTGGAGCAAGTATTGATCATTCATCGAGCGATTTGAGTTTGTGGGAATTATCGTTAACATTGAGTCTCAAAATGCCGACATCATTACTGCTGTTCAATACTCTGTCAACACTGTAATGGCAGTAAGACCTGACATGGACAACTGGAAAGGAGACTGCGAAGCCATCACTAGCAGGAAGGGGTACAGCAGGTGTTATAGTTCCGTTTATCAATAGATAATGTCAATTCGCAAATATCAGCCATACACACGTCTCCCATTTTGACCAGGTAAAACCACAACTCGTTCTTCAAGCTTGAAAATCTTGCGGTAAACTCAGCAGTGTGTTAATATTTCCTTACGGCAAGTTCTCATGTTTGTTTACATTTCAAGCTTCTTTTTTAATATGCCTCTAAAAGTATGGCGATTTTCCATAGCTTCTGACTTAATCTAATTTCGTAATCTGATAAAAGTATCTCAGCCTGCTGTTATTCCACCGAAAAGAGCATTTGATATCCTTTAAATTGAATTTAAGGCAACTTTTATAGAATATAGAGCACTCATACCAATTTTGCACACACAGAGACACGCACTTACACATACACGCACTTACACACAGACACGTGCGCATGTATACTCGCACTCGTGTATACAGCTTTCTCGACAATGTGCACCTACAGGCGAACAAACTCGGAAAAATTGTTTCATCTGTTTTTTACCTTTCTTACTACTAATTTTCCTTCGTCTTCTTTCTAACTCTGCCTTTCAGCTATCACTCATGTTCCCTACAGAATCATCTATCTGTGATTATCTGTCTGTCTGTCTCTCCATAGCGTTAGCATTAATTAACCCCAAATCACAGTCATAAAATTTTTCACACAGACTATTATGATTTTATATATATATATATATATATATATATATATATAATATATATATATATATATATATATAGATATACATCTTAGGTTGTCACACATGAAATATCGTATTTGAAAGATAACAATGTTTCAGAAGTGCTGAGAACTGATTTATTTAATCAAAGTATGATCCATGTTCATTTACGACCTTTACCCAACGTTTTTCTAAGTCATATATTCCATCTTAAAAAAAAAGAATTCATCTTTTGCTGTGATAAACTGTCCGAATGCCTCAATTACCTGGCAATACGATGTTGCTGTTACCGTTTTTCCTAGTTGCAAAAATGAATAATGAATAATCCCCTTCGCAAACCACCCTAAAGTTACCACCAACTTTTTAGG
>NC_043005.1:42381073-42388573 GCF_006345805.1 Octopus sinensis
CCATCTTATACATAAAGTGAAGCAGAAAGTTAATTGAAGTTTAGAATTCCATTAGTTTACTTTGTGTTATAAAAAATTGTGACCTAAAACATCAAGGTAGCGGGTAAAAAGGTTTATGATGTTGAATAAACAAGAAATATGCAGGGCCAAAAATGGCTGTGCAAAAACGTCGCATAGTCTTTTATAAGGCTCAAACTTCACTCTTCTCTTTACCAAATCCCCTAAAATATACGACTTCGTGGTAAAAGAACGTCAGTGAAACTGTCTGGAAGTTAAAACTCTAATCATATAAAATTTGACAGTGCTTGTTTCCTCGCCGGTGTGGAGAAAATAGGTATAAGTAAAAAGAATATTACTTTCTTTATTGCCCATAAAGGGCCAACATAGAGGGGACAAGATAAAACATGTGGGATGTAAAACATATAAAAGGTATAAGTAAAAAGAATAGTGTAGAGGCATTCGTCTATACCTCTTTACTTTCGAATATTGTACAAATGTAAGAAATAATCTTAAAAAAACGTGGTTTGGAAAGCAAATCTGAATATTAGCAATTGCTTCTAGAATTAGGCAAATAATGGCCTGTTGATGGAGAAACAGGCGTGGGAGAAAAGCAAAAACGAGAAAAAGCAAGCAGTAAAAGAGAAGAGAGAAATTACATTAGGAAACGAAAAAGAAAAATGGATAAATGTTTTAAAAAAGAAAAAAAGAAGGTCTTAGATGATTGCACGGGCCAATAGACTCAACTGATACATTAGGAAAGAGGGAGATACAAAACTGAAAAGCAGCGAAATAAATGAGGGTTTAGACAGACAGACAGACAGGTAAACAGACAGACGGTCGGGTAGATAGTTAGATAGGTTGATAGATAGGTAGGTAGGTAGGTAGGTAGGTAGGTAGACAAAAAGTTTGATTGACTGGTAGATAAACAGATTGACGCACAGATGCCTAAACGCGTAAGAGGGCGTAAAAACACATTCAATGAGGAAAACATTAGTTGATGGTTCATATTATTATTATTATTATTATTATTATTATTATGTTAATTATTTCAACATAGACGAACATGTTTCGGACAATTTAAGTTCCTCACAGGAGCATTCGCTTCACTATATTTGGTGGGAAAATGATGAACGAATCAACAAATTAGTGTACAATATTGTACAACAATTGGCACAGAGAAATTGGCAGATTCTAGAGTTGTCGTGGGCAAACTGCGGAAATATCTAAATGGAACGCTTCCGAAAAATTACCACCAATATATTTGGTTGTGCGGCCCACCTGATGCTGAGCTACGTCTTATGCGAGCCGCTTCGGAAAAAGGGTGACAATGCTTGTTTTGGGGTATATATTGATTATAGAAATTACTTAGAGACGCCCTCCCACGAAATAAATAAATAATAAATAAACACATTTAGTTACACTGTTGTTAACAAATTTGATGTAGCAAGTATTAAGATACTAACCAGAAATAATTAAGAAGCTACAGGGCGGCGAGCTGGCAGAAGCGTTAGCACGCCGGGCGAAATACGTAGCCGTATTTGGTCTGCCGTTACGTTCTGAGTTCAAATTCCGCCGAGGTCGACTTTGCTTTTCATCCTTTCGGGGTCGATAAATTAAGTACCAGTTATGCACTGGGGTCGATGTAATCGACTTAATCCATTTGTCTGTCCTTGTTTGTTCCCCTCTATGTTTAGCCCCTTGTGGGTAATAAAGAAAACAAATAATTAAGAAGCTACAAAAAAATTTTTTAGATGGGCCGATTTGCGAATACGCATTTGTTTAAATAGATGGACATGTAAACATATGTAGAAGTGCGTGTAGAAACAGGCAGGAAAGCAGACAAACATGGAGATACACGGATAGAAATAAAAAATAAAATAACATAGACAAGTAATCAGAAAGATAATCCAGCAAAGATTTAGGTTGAACGTTAAGTAAAAAAAAGATAGACTAACAAGAAGATATAGTCGAAGTCAAACACAGGCTATTTGGCTGAACAAACTGAGAAAATTTAATCGCACACACACTTACATATAGATGTGTGTGTATAATATACGTGTGTGTGCATGTATGTACATATGTATGTATTTATGTATACATGTGTGTATGTAGATAGATAGATAGATAGATAGATAGAAATGTAGTCGGTTGCTGGAGGAAGATGTTAGTGTACTAGCTTAGTTTGAAGTATGGTGGAGAAACTAGAAAATCAACAATGAAACTGACAAAATAATTGATGGAGTTGATTACGAAGGGTTATTAGATCAAAGCAGAATCATACAGTTTCAGACTTTTGCTAGGTCCACCTCCAGACTTGATTCTAATCATTTTCTTTCTAAAAGCTAATGATGTGGACATAGACCACTCCAATATTCTTTGCTCCTTTTGCCTCTCAGTCGTCATTCAGACATTCTTCAAATTCTTTAATATTGTTCGCCTTTTAAAACTTTTACAGACGCATTCAACTCTTATTAATATAGTCTTCACAAGTCAAGGAGAGAGAAAGAAATAAAGCGATAGAGAGAGAGAGAGAGAGAGGAAAAGAAAGAGAGGTGGGGAGAAGAGGCGGGAAGAATGAGAGGGAGAGAGAGAACGATAATGAACAATCAAAGACTTTACAGTAGAACAGAAGTTCAGGCTATCAGCTTTCATAATCAGCTCGTTGGAGAAATATATTTTCTCATCATTCATTATTTAGTCGAGTTCTTCAGTAGGGTCTTTCTGGCTTCGCACACCTCCTTCATTAACGTTTAGTAAATAGGATACATTGAAGACAAGAGCTGGAATATTGGCTGGATATCATCAAAATATAGCTTTGTGTTTTAGGTGTTCTTTAAAATATTGTAATGGAGTTATTATTCATTTGTTGTAGAATATTTTATATGGTGTGGAGCGGTAAAAAAAAGTTTTCAGAAACTTGAATGCTTGTGTAGCGTTGAAGCGTTATATAGATGGGGTCGGAAAAGGATGAAGAGCTGGTATATATATATATATATATATATATATATATACATATATGCATAATATATATATGTAATGTAGGATAAAATGTTTTCGAAAAAAAAATTTATGGCCAGCATATTAAAAAATACCTTTAAAGGTTAAATTTATAAACAACTTATAAATAAGGGCAAACGAAAAAATTTCTAATGCCAAATATGCCGAAATTAGACACATTGTCCATAACCATTATAATTTTTTCACAATACGCACGCTACTCAAAAAAGGTCGACAGAAATTTCTAACAAATTCCATTATTACCACATCGGACAGATTTCAGGGTTAGTTCGTAAGAACCCTCCCTTCGTCAGTGATAAATGTGGCAAAGAAATAAATGATATACTTACTCGAACCCATGGAAGAAGCAAACACTAAGTCATGAGCACAATTAAGTACTCCAAATAAATTGTATATATATATATATATATATAGTAATGTGAGAAAACGTCGAGCAAAGAATAAACGATACTGCTTGCAAATGGAGATAAACGATTAATAAACCGTGTCAGTCATGTGATATCTTTTCATAATCAATTCTATTTGTTTTTATATTATTCGTCGTATTATGGTGGCGAGCTGATAGAATCATTAGCACGGTGGGTAAAATACGTAGCAGTATTTCATCCGTCTTCACGTTCTCTGTTCAAATTCTGCCAAGGTTGATTTTGCCTCTCATCCTTTCGGGGTCGATGAAATAAGTACCAGCTCAGTACTGGAGTCAATGTTATTAGCTTACGTCCTCCCTAAAATTGCTGGCCTTGTGCCAAAATTTGTAACCAAATTGCATCAAAAGTATATCTAGTAAATCTCAACCTAAGTTCAACTATTCTCATTGACGACTGTTTCAATCTTACTACAATATTGTGTATCTCCCTTGGGCTACCGTCGTGTGGGCACCGTAATTGAATGAAGCATGTCTTGTGAGATTTTGGTTTCGCGTAACTCATTTCTCTTTAGATCTAACCACTGACAATTTCTTCCGGCGAAACAATGAAGGATCAGCCCAGGCATTAATACGTTATTTATCGATCGAAAAGATCAAAGCCAAATTGAGCTCGGCAGGATTTGAACTCACAGTGGAAGGAGTTAGAACAAATATTCCTTTCTTCTCGAGGCACAAGGCCCGAAATTTTGTGGGAGGAGTCCAGTCGATTAGATCGATCCCAGTCTGCAACTGGTACTTAATTTATCGATCCGGAAAGGCTGAAAGGCGAAGTCAACCTCGGAGTTAGAACAAATATTACAAACTTTTTATCTGACGTTATAATGGCTGAACTCCTTACTAGATTTGGATTCTTTTCTACTCTAGGCACATGGACCGAAATTTTTAGTTTAGTGAGAAGCGCAGTCGATTAGATCGACCCCAGTACACAACTGGTACTTAATTTATCGACCCCGAAAGGATAAAAGGCAAAGTCGACCTCGGCGGAATTTGAACGCATAACATGAAGACGGGCGAAAAGCTGTTAAGCAATGTGCTAACGATTCTGCCAGATCGTCGCCCTAAGTCGGTTACATCGATATCGACAGCAGTCTGGAGGAACCTATAAAGATCATAAACCCTTACCTTTTCTACCCTGGCCAGGTTATAGAAAACCATCTTCGGGATTACACATCTAACGATGCAAATATTTCCTACAGTTTATTATTTCTGCAAGAAAAATATTGATATCAGATAATCTATTATTCTTCAAACAGGTTGCCAAAATTCCTTACTCAGTGGTATCGTACGAGACTCGGTAAAAGATATGGTGATGCTTCAATGCTGAGGCACACGGAAGAAAGGTTGATCAAAAATTTTGTTGAAGTGCTCAACCCATCTTGCTACCTTATATCGAATTTCCCCCTTCTATTGTAGACAGTGAAATGATGGTTGCTAGCTTCAACAGCTAGTTCTATTGCTTTTAAATCTTTTTCTGGGTGTGTTTTTCATTCTTCTTCTTCTTAGAGAAGCGGATACAAAAGTACAGAGAAACGCCTGAACGTATGTTTGTCTTAATTCGATTGGCCTTCATATCAGTGGTCGATAGACATCCATAAATACATGCATACTCTCTCTCTCTATCCGCTCAGTCGAAGTCGACTCTTTGTCACTCGTTGGATGAGTGTCCTCCAGTCAGTTCTATCCTTCAGATTGGCCATGTCCATTCCGGTATCATTCTAAGAGCTGCCTTTTACCTTGTATTTTTGACAGGGTTAGAACTACATCACTTCTGAATTAAAGGGAATATGTCACAATCTCGGAAAAATTAGGAACAAAATTTTCAGAATAATTCTCAACATTTAATATATAAACCTTCCTGAATGACAGCTTGGTCCGAGTCCTACTGGCTACGTTTACTTCTTTTTGATATGCTCATTGTATTCTGAAACTGTATTTAATTTGGATTTTATGTATCTCTTTCAAAAATGTCCTTAAGCTATTATATTGTTTTATTCAAACCATTTTCCGAATATACAGCTGTTTAAATACCATCAATTACAAATTATTATGCTTGGGGCTTCTTTAGAAATTGTTTATTCTGTAATTTCCTCTTTCCATAATATTTTACTTAGTTTATTGCATAACATTTTACCTATTTGGGAAACCAGTCTCTACGACTTAGATAATACGATACAAATTGTGTTAAACTAAGGCGAAAGTGGTCTATTTCTGATTAAGTTAAAGATGTTATATTAGGGAAAGATTCTTTCTCTTTAAAATAATGAAAAATGATGTCAACGATTTTGTTTTCCAATTATTGAAATTAAATTTAGTGTGAAAACAATTAATTTCTTGTAATTTTATGCATTAAGGTGAAGTTAACGTATATTTTATTTTTTCAGTTTATAATATACCTAGAGGTGAAAACAAACAGCATAAATGAAACAATTAGCATATCAGCGACTTATAAATAATAGCTGTATAGCCTCATTTTTCATAAAGTTGGATCTCGATGAAATGGTGAAAGACAATGTTTTTGAAAGTGGTGTAAAATATTAGGAAAAATTATCGTCATATAAATATAATTTTGAACAGATACCGTTGTTACTAAAACAAACGAAACATTTAATATAATTAAAACGACTGTTGTAAAATGAAGTCTTGGAAACTAGGAAATCCAACGTATTTCATTGAATTTTTCCGAACCAGTTTTATTGCCAAACACGCTAAGACGATTTGCTTTAGTTTGATAGAAAGAAGAAAACCTAAAACTTCTAATAGCAGGTCATATGTTTAATGTTTGTGTCATTATTTTTTCTCTTTAGAATAAAATTAATTGAATTATTTTAAACAACGCTATGCACTTACATGTTATAGAAGTGAAATAACATTTATTCCTATCTAGATTAGTAGTTCATATTGCAACTGGCATGATACTGTTTTGAAGTAACCGTACAGAAGAAAAGAACTGGTCGGCAGACAAATTCAAACACCAATTAATTCATTAATCCTGGTCTGACGGATTTGAGCCTCGAACGCCAACCAGAGCAATTACCGAAAATTTTATAGATTAAGTCTTGTGGAATGTATTTATTCTTCGTGGCTTACACACATACACGTATATATATAGAAATAGATAGATATACACACACACAGTCGCGCGTCTTTTGCTTGCTTCGGTAATTGGGCTGCGACTATTCTATGACACCAAGTTGAAGGGTTTTAAAAGTTTTAGAGTTCCTCTTTATCCAAGCAGTCAATATAGGCGAACCTAAATGCAGAATACGTACTGTTAACTCTTCGGTTGGTATTCGAACATCTGGTCGAATAATCTACCTTTAACTCCCTGTAATTCCTATAAACTTACAGGGAGTTGAAGGTAAAATCTGCGAAAAAAAGTTTAACAAATCGGATGCGCTAAGTTAATAGAATCCAATAGTTACACAAACATTTATTTTTTCTTATTATTGACTAGAAGAATATATGGCGGATTGGATTTGAATCCAGAACAGAGAAGTTAAGTACCATAAGGTTTATTACCCGTTGCCCTACCGATTGTGTCAACCACTGGTCAATAATTCTAAGTCTTTACGATCTGAGTTCAAATTCTGCCGAGGTCGACTATGACTTTCATTCTCTTGGGTTCAATAAATTAGGTACCAGTTGCGTACTCGGGTCGATCGAATCGACTGGCCCCTCCCCCAAAATTTCGGGCCTTGTGCCTAGAATAGAAAAGAATAATTCTAATAGTCCTTCAACAAAGAGTCTGTCGTGGAAGTGAGACCAAATAGCGGCACGGTCTTCAAGAATTTAGTCGGTCATATTTAACCCTTCCTTCTATTTGATGTTTTCATTTGCGTTAATCGTCAATCTGCTATTTTACTGGGCATAAAGTGATATAACATCAATTTCAAGGCACGCAGCCAAACACATACCCACACAGTATGTGTGTGTGTGTGTATATATATATATAGCCACACTAGAATGGGAGAAAGCGCTAATGATCTAAATGATATGATAGATATATATATATAATGTAATATACAAATAAATATCTGTAAATATAAACCATCCGA
>NC_043005.1:42393573-42428573 GCF_006345805.1 Octopus sinensis
TTTGATTAAAAGATGTTTGATTTATTTATTTTTATTAAAAGTAATTGCAGAGGCCCATATCCTTTTTGTCAAGGCTGTATACTCTCGAATGCATGATCAATGTTTCGATTCCTGCACCAGGCGATGCATCGAGTTCTTGAGCCTTGTGTTCTTGAGCGAAATATTTCATTTGGCGTTGCTCTGAGATCACTTCCACATCTAACTTGAGGCACTCTGTACACCAGTACAATCAATGTTGATTCGATGGAGGGAGCGAACTGATGTGCAGCACAAACATTTGATCACCATAAGCAAATTATCTATGCAAGTTGTTCAGCAAGAAATGGCGGACCCCTCATCTGAAGAGACCTTCACGTTAACTGTAATTATCTAAAACCATTTATAGCAATCTCTCTGTCCACCACTCTTCCCTCTCTGCACACACATACACGCACACACACACATACACACACACACAAACACACACACACACACACACACACACACACACACATACACACACACACACACACACACACAAACATACATTAAATGCAGAAGTAGGAAATCCAAAGATAGTTGTTATACGCTATTAGCTTTGTTTCGTCACTCGTCAAACTGACTGCAAAATGTTCTGATTTAGTTTAGCTAATGAGGCAACTTATCTATCGAGTCTATCATTGACAATAGGGCGTTAGCATGTGAAAAGTACACAGATTTTCATTGAGCTTATAAATGTAAACTCGGAATTAAATTACTTGCAGTTCTATATGTTTCTTACTCCTGTTTTCCCCAGCACTCCTACCTTTGTTTAGTCCTGAAAATTTATTTTATTTTTAAGAAAGATTATTAGTGAAACGTTATTTCTCCTTGTTTACGCTTCTTTGCTCCTGTTATTGCTTAACCACAGATCAACCTTTATCGAACAGACGTATGATAAAAGGCATTCTGGGTGTGTTCATCACGTTTTTCCCTTCCTCTAGACGCGTGAAGGCGCGTAGCTTAGTGGTTAGGGCATTCGGATCATATGTTCGTATGTTCAATTTCCGGTGACGCGTTGTGTTTTTGCGCAAGACACTTTATTACACGCTGCTCCAGTTCACTCAGCTGGTAAAAATGAGTAGTACTTGTATTTCAAAGGGCCAGCTTTGTCACATTCTGTGTCACGTTGAATCTCCCTGAGAACTACGTTAAGAGTACGCGTCTCTGTGGTGTGCTCAGCCACTTGCACGTTAATTTCACGAGCAACCTGTTCCGTTGATCGGATTAACAGGAACCCACGTCGTCGTAACCGCTGGAATGCCAGTACATCTTATATGTCTTTTTTCTAAGATAGCACAGTGGAATTTGAGGAAAATTTGGCAGTTATTTCTAGAAAGGTGAATGAGCACGTAGAGGCTGCCAGGTAGATTGAAAGGACAAACCTGTTCAACAAGCAAAGTTATATTTTTCAAATTTGTACTAAAACATAGAAAAAGGGACTTTATAACAGAAAGGTAAATACGATATAATACTCCCTATATGTTTAAAGACAAACGATATCTTCTGGAATTGTTTTTTTTATTATTATTATTCTCGTGGATAGACATTCATTTCTTATACACGATACGTTATCTTAATGCCATATATAAAATGTTATACCTGTGAACATTTTGATTTAGAATTTGAAAGATCCGTTGACACATATGTTTTAAAAGTATTTTTCAGAACACATTTCCAGACATTAAAGAAGAATCGCGTGTAATAGACTGTGTATAAGATACTGTGGAAGAAAATAAGAGAAACAATAAACAGAATACATTTGTGGTCTCTCTCTCTCTCTCTCTCATTTCTTTCTTTCATTCTGAGTAGAAAAAGGTGTACACCAATTCGTTCCATCACAATGAAGTATCACTGATATCATCCTAATTAGGACAGTCGATAGTTATTGTCAACAGACGACAGAATAATTACAGGCACTGATAAAACCACCTAGTTAAGATCGCTTAAGGTTGCTTCTATAATTAAAATCAATATATTTACAATATTTCTCTCAAATCACCATCTGGATTAGTTAGGCAATGCTATGTTATTATCCTCTGAATATCTAAATAATCAGTCAACTATGTTTCGTTACTTCCGTGGGGAGGTGTAATCCTGATTCGATTCCAAGTAAAAGACAAAAGTATTTCCGTTTTGCACTGAAATTCCTAAAATAACGAACTCTTCTTTGTTCTGCTATATTACAGTATTTTAAAACAGATATCTGTGACTAATCAAATGAAATAACTAGAAAATATAAGAACGCTTTCTTAGTTGGAATATTATATAAATATTTGTATTATACAATATTTCATCCATAGCAGCGTTGTTAAGTTTATTTTGGTTATGGAAGAACAAAAATGTCAGGAAATCTGAGGGACTACTGACTAATTTCAGTTTGATTTCAAAGAACGAAATCTTTTATTATTTATTTATTTATTTATTCCTTATTTAGCTCAGCTGAGCTAGGTTAAATTTTCATGGAAGTATTATATTGGATAGAGAAAGCTGAATGTAGTTCTGAGAAAAAGACAAAAGTTTATGTAATGGAATATCTGAGGAATTATAGATATTCTGAAGACATTTTTTGGCAAGAAATTAGCATGCACTGTTACAGTTGTGAGCGGATGTAAGAATTACTATATTTCCTCCTCTGGTAGTTAGTCTGTAAATGTTGCTACTAAATGCGAAATCTGGCTGGTAGCTCACAAATGCTCAATGGAAAAAATCTCTCACATCATCTTGAAATATCTCAAACCGAATTTCTTCAAGTTCCACATGGCCTTACAAAGATCTACAATATTTAAAACCGTTCGGGTATATGTATAAAATACTTTCAGCAGCATGGAGTCACGATTTCATATTCGACATAAAGGAAAATGCGTGAAGAGTTTAAAGCGTTGGATAGCTTGCATTAAATGGATTGCTTTGTGGTAATTATTTCCGTTCTCAGCTCACCCCTTTGTTCGGTTACATTAGTAATCTGTTATATTCAAATCTCATCTAGGTCAACACATTTGTCTTCCTCTCGTTCTTTCTATCTAGTTGTCAGACTCTCTTCTGAAAGAAATCAGCTGACCACAGCTAATTTCCTACTGAAAATTTAACAGGAGTTGGGATCCGAAAGTAAACCAATACATTCGAGTATTAAACACATCTTTTACCATGAATTATTTATCATAGAGCAGGCAAATATTTCACTTGGTTGACATGAAAGATCATAAAATTTATAAGTCGCCTGTCTACAACGCTATTTCGTGTTGCAAACATAAATACCTTTTCGGAAAGATTAGTTTTGATATCATCAGTAAATACGAAGACAGATGTTGATGGCGTGGAATTCGCATTTTGGTCAACTTGGTGTATCTTTTTACAGTGTTATAACTCTTTCATCAATCTAAAATTATTTTCTAACCCCTAAAGAAAAGGGGACTAATTAATTTCCTTTTCAAAATTAGTCTTTATAAACAGGACATATGGTTCTCTTGTTGTCTTTTATTACTTTAATTTCATTGTTAGTCTACTTTTTAAACATTTTCGCGTGTTTTTTTAGCATGTGTTTAATTCTGTTATATAAATATAGAGCTAATTATATTAGTTACAGTTATATTGTTAAAATATAATCTATTTAATTAATTATATTGTTAACAGTCAATAATACGACTCCTAATTTATAGCATATTTCGTGACTTACAAATGATTAGAATAAAGTTTCAAAAGTTATTAAATTCAACTTTTGCTCAGTCAAGAAGAAATCTTGAATTTTTTGGTCTTGGATAAAACTTTCCAAAAATTTGACAGAATGGCTGACTAACTAAATTGTGATAGTATATTGATTATAGTATAAAATAAAGAACGTACAGTCTTTAAAAGTTCCTTCTGCGTGCAGAGAAAGAGTGGTCCAGCATTTTGGGTCATGATAGAAATCCTTGTCTTGAAAGTTTTATTCATTTTACAACTAAAAAATTTCATTATCGCGAACTGAAAGGAGAAAAACTTGATTCATTCAGATGTTCCTTATTAAGTGAGCTCATCCTCTTTATTCTTTTCAATAAGTTGCTTTCTGTCATATGTGTCGCTTTTATTAGCAGAAGTGGCTGTGTGGTAAGTAGCTTGCTAACCAACCACATAGTTCCGGGTTCAGTCCCACTGCGTGGCATCTTGGGCAAGTGTCTTCTGCTATAGCCCCGGGCCGACCAATGCCTTGTGAGTGGATTTGGTAGAAAGAAACTGAAAGAAGCCTGTCGTATATATGTATATATATATATATATGTATGTGCGTGTATGTGTTTGTGTGTCTATGTTTGTCCCCCTAGCATTGCTTGACAACCGATGCTGGTGTGTTTACGTCCCCGTAACTTAGCGGTTCGGCAAAAGAGACCGATAGAATAAGTACTGGGATTACAAAGAATAAGTCCCGGGGTCGATTTGCTCGACTAAAGGCGGTGCTCCAGCATGGCCACAGTCAAATGACTGAAACAAGTAAAAGAATAAAAGAGTATGTTACATATTCTGAATTTTTTCAAGGATTTTTCAGTGTAGTTTTTGGATACTTTCTCCTGTTAGTCGTAATAGAGTCTTCAATCAGAATGAATTTATGAGGGGGAGAGTGTACTAGAGTAAATTCTTATGACTACTGACCGGCTTTCTTGATTTTGAAAGAGTATATTCTCTAAAATTCTTGACAGAAATTCAACTACTTAATTAGGAAGTAAAAGACAAAATCATAATAAAAGAAGCTTACTTACGATTTTTTAACAAAAATGTAAATGCTAGGAACAAATTAACAACGAAAATAACGGAATATCATTAAGATGCTAATTTATGTACCCTGCTCCAATTATAATATTGATAATAATCATAATTTATCCTTCGGTTTATTGTTCATATTTAAAAATCAAACGAAAAGTAAATGAAATTTCAAGTCGTAGTAATAATTTCAATTCCAGTTCTTAATTGTAGAAGAACTGTTTATATTGGTCATACACGGAACCTGTATTAGGACGTATGGTTATTGGTAAAATAATTAAATTCTAGGGTGTATGTGAGATAGAATACACTGCCCCAAACATGGATAGGAATGACTTTCACAATTATATTGATGTCTGAAAGTTTTAGCTAGCTTACATTATGAGAATTAAGAGTAAACTGCAACAGCCTTTTACTGGCGGAATATCTTTCACTTGAGACGATCTCGAAACGTCTCTAACCGTAAAACTTTTCTGTAGTTTGTCTACGTAAGAGTAAATATCCGTGAATACATAATTCTGTGTGTTAATATGTAATATGTAGGTAAATGTTTAAATATTTAAATCTGAATTACAGACTATTTGTTTCTGAAATTCAATATTTCTTTTTTTTTTTTTTTTTTCATTCTTCTTATATTCATTAATATGATAAGAATGAAAAAGAAATACTGAATCTCAGAAACAAATAGTCTGTGATTCGGATTTAAATATTTAAACATTTACTTACATATTACATATTGACATACACAATTATATATTTATGTGCATGCATGAGCCGCCAATATGTTTATATTAGTGTCTGTTTAAACACACTCACACATTCAGAGAAGAAAGACAAAGAGTGTATGAGTGTATGAGCATTTGTGTATGTAAATTTTTATGCATACACGTTTATATATTAGTTTAAAACGAATATTTTTGTCTGTGCACACACGTGCATAAAACAGCGTATACACATACATACACGATCGTAAATATATAAACCCTACCAATTAGAATGTTAAAGAACGTTCGTGTCTGTTAAACCAGTGGTTGTGTGGTATTTCTAATATATGCCCGACATCAGATTGTCGGTATTAATCCTACAATTATAAACATTCCTGCACTCATCTGTCATTAGAATGGGAATTAAAGAGAAAATTCTTCATTTCATTCATGATTTGTTTGTCGGAAACGGCGTATTTCTAAAGAAGCAACACAGACCTATTGAAATGATTGTGGTTATGGAAAACGAGCGTGTCTCAATCTGTGTCATGTATTGATTCTTGTTATTGTTGTTGGTGGTGGTGTTTTCTTTCTTAAATCAATGTGAGCCAGATCAATGCAATAGATCGTGTCTTTGATTGCTGATTTGATTGTGCAACTGACAAACTCTACTGAACAACAAGAATTCAGAACTTCATCGCCTCAATAAATTTAACACACCTAAGTTCGGTGAATAAAAACATTTGAAATCTATATATAGAAAAGTGGGAAAATCCAATCGTGTGACAAATAACAACTAAAGAGAAAGTCAAATAGAAAATAAAAAATAAATCGAAAACTAGAATCGACCCAGCTTCATAATATTAAATCCTCATCAAATATTTTTTCCACAAACCGTATTGATTTTATTTCCAATTATTGCTTCAGTCAGTTAGAACTCCGAATTGGTGCATTCATTGGTTTGGTCTTTTGAGACCACTGTTCAGCGGTTCCCTTCACATACTGACCGGTATGGGATTCTATGTTGATTTGTGTAATTTGCTTCGTATGAGTATGGGTTATTCATGGAAAACGGCTGGGAAATAAAACCGACATCTTCCGGACATTTTTTAATAAGCTGAACGTATGGTTGGTTCAAGGTATTAGAATGCTTCACTGGATACAAATTAGACATTTTTATGTAGGGTTGAATTATAAATAAGTTCAACACTGCAGAATAACATTTCAACATAACCTGTGCAGTCTATAATTGTATAGTGCCAAATTCTAATATGAAGATGTTGCTTGCTTCAGTAGACAGTTTAAAGCTCTCTTTTACCGGCACTATACCATTATAACAATTTAGAAATCTCTGCGGTGTTAGGTAATATGAAGTTTTCAAGTTCTTCAAATATCCCAAGCCATATATTACTATTAAAAACCATTGAGTTACGTATGACTCTACAGAGCTTCAAATATTCCGTTGCTATTAGGTCATACAATGGCTCAGTAGGTTCAGGTAACTGCAAAATATATATTACTGTGTTCTCAATAAGTCTAATTTTATAATTAGTCGCAAACAAACATATATACGCAGAAATGAATGTACAGAGACATATAATATTAAAAAAAATATGTATGAATAAATATAGATATATACAATCATACAATCATACATACAACATGTATATGTTTATGTATATATATATATATATATATATATATATATTTATATATATGCGTGTATGTATGCTTGTATATATATATATATATATATATAATAACGTATATATATCATATATATGTGTGTATAAATGTATATATATATGTATGCATGTATATATATATATATATATATATATATATATATTATATATATATATATATATGCATACATACATACATATACATAATACACACACACACATATGTATGTCTTTGTATACATGTAAGTATGGCAGCATGGTTAAGAAACCAAGTGGTTTTGATATCAGTCTTGAAATGTCCTGAATTTTAATTTGGAAGAGACAGAAATTGTGTGGAAGCCCGTCGTATATATATATACATACACACATCTGTGAGTGTGAGTGTGTATTTGTGTTAGTTCCTACCCACAGGTTGGTAACCGATGGTGGTTTAATTATGTCACCATAACGAAGCCGGGTAGCAAACATTATCAATACAATAGCTACGAGACTTAAAAATATTACAGTGGCTGAATTTGTTTCGAATAAACCTTTCAAGGCGATACCCCAGCATCGCAGATGTTGTATTTGTACTGATTGAAATAAACGAAACCCTGAACGCACCTAAAAAGCTTATTAGAAACAATTCTAAGCCCACAATGCACAAATAAATAAAAAAAACGCATAGCTCATTACTTATTCCTTTCTTTGTGTGTGTGTGTGTGCTTGTGCATGTGCGTGTTTGTGTGTGTATGTGTATGTGTGTTTGTGTGTGTAGCTTGAAAAACTCAATATTTTCTCACGTCCTTCAGCAAATTGTGTTACTTTAAACAGAGAGATTGAGCAGAATAAAGAATATGCCTTTGGTGAGCTGAAGCTGCAAGTCATGTTGATTGAAATTAATTAGTTTCTCACAACTTCGATCGACACTTTTATGTAGTCTTCACATAATACTTAATTACTACTAAGAGAAGAAGCGTTTATCTTGAAATTCACTAGTTACATTTTATCTAAATATTCAACCCTTTTTTTTTTAATATTTATATCGACCATTATCAAAAAAGTGAAATGTTTTAATAAATGCTGGTGTGGCGTCACTTATGTGACATAGAACAGTTTGCATTATCCTGATATTGTATATGGTGGACAATATGAAAGTAAGACGGTGAGCTGGCAGAAACGTTAGCACGCCGGGCGAAATGCTTAGCGGTATTTCGTCTGCTGCTACGTTCTGAGTCCAATTCCCTCCGAGGTCGACTTTGCCTTTCATCCTTTCGGGGTCAATAAATTAAGTACCAGTTACACACTGGTAATCGACTTAATCGACTTAATGTAATCGACTTAATCCCTTTGTCTGTACTTGTTTGTCCCCTCTATGTTTAGTCCCTTGTGGTGGGCAATAAAGAAATAAAAAACGTTTACATGCAGGGAAAAATGCTAAGCGGCAGGCATTTCGTCCGTCTTTACGTTCCGAGTTCAAATCCTACTGAGATCGACTTTGCCTGTCATTCTTTCAGGGTTGATAAAGTAAGTACCATTTGAGTACTGGAGTCGATGTAATTAACTTAAACCTTTCCCCTAACTTGCTGGCCTAGTACCAAAATTTGTAAGAAATATGTATCTGCAGTAATATGGTTTAGGTTCCTGTTTCAGGTAGATTTTGGTTTTCTATTCTGTTAAATCTTTGACAATATACACATTAATCACTCAATATATTCTTATTCAGAATATTCTTTACTGCTAAAAAAAGCTTCCTTGTTTCTCACCGAATAGTGGAACACACATAGACTTTCAACAATAATCTTCTGCACTTCAAACTGCATAACAATCTTACCAAAACTCTTATTTTTTCTTGAATCACGTAGATTCACTGAGTAATAATTCGAGAACCATTCACGGACAGAAGTAGAATCTATATTTTGCATGAGTGGTGAAAAGTATCTCAAAAGAAGAAGCCTGAAACTTTCGCGTCTTCGATTTGTATCTCGCTCTGCTTCGTGTCCTTTGAAATGATACCTAACTGTACTTGTTTTATATATCAGATTTCATGAAAAAATAAATATTATGGTATTATAGCAGGTAATGATGACGCAAAATGTAAAACTATGTTCATACAGCCGCAAGGCATGTACAATATAGAATGTCGTTATATCATTTAAATTTTACATAATATTGTACACACACATACACACATACCCGTTCTCTCTCTCACTCACATACAAACATTTAGTGTACGAATGTATAATATTGTATCTCTTTCTTTCTCTCTCTTTCTCTCTCTCTATCTCCACTACATACACATATACACACATACACACACATACACCCACACAGATACTTATATAAAATATTTTGTCATTTTTATTTTGCATTCATTATTTATATATTTTATCTACGCAAGTTCAATGTCTATGTTACTTAAAGATTTAAAACAGGTGCAAAACTAAGTAAAGACTGCATATACATTAAGTTTAATAAATAGAAATATATCATATCAAACTGTTTATGAGTGTGCGTGTTTATATGGTAAATTTTAAAATGTTATCTTTTACACCCTTCTTTGAAAAGCTATCATTGAAATGCAAATATTTTTCTAACTGAGTAACGAGAAATTTCTTGTGAGCAAACAAGTTTTTCCCAAGGGGGTTTTACTCCATCAAGATCAAGGAAATTAAATTATTTTTATAACCTATAATAACTGCACATTGCAATGGAAATGGCGGAATTTAGAGAAGCAACATATATATATATATATGCTAACCAATGTAACATGCATTTAAATGATGATTTTGCTTCACTACAAGCTGTAATGTGACGAGTTACAAAGTTTAGCATCGCTATTTCGAGAATATTTAACTGTCTGTTTTAGCAGTTAACAGTGAAAGAATATCTAAGTTTTGAAATGTCTACTTCTAAAATATGCATGGTAAGGAATTTGATATATCATATTTTAATATTTATGCGATATCTATTTTCTTAAAGCAAATTAAAGATGTATAATGGAATGTTCGTAAAATATATTTATAGAAAATATGAAATATATATACATATGTAAAAAGGATTTTGAAATATATACCAACTTTTGAAGGACATAAAATAAAATTTCAATATCATAAAGAAAAATACGTTATGCTTTGCAATAAATATGTTATTAGTCTACAGAGATAATCGTAGAAAAATATAAAACAGGTTCAACTATAACTGACATGCTGTCACATGAGTGTGTCTTCAACGGATGTCTTAGTAATGAATATATATTGTGCTTACCAAACCTGCTTTATTTTCATATTAATTCAGATAATTTACTTTCCCATTTCTATGAAGAAAAGTCTGCAGTAAAGTAACTCTCGTAATCTCAGACGAAAATGAGAGTTAGTGATGTATTCAATAGCTATAAGATATATATATAAATCCATAAATCAGACGGATAATTGTAGATAAGCAATAAACGAGAGTTAGGGAAAAGGGAGAAATTGATAGTTAAAAGTACATGGCTGATTACGTTTGTATTTTGTCACAGGCACCGCAGTTTTTTCAGAAAGTTTTCAACATTCAGTTGGTTACTCAACCAGGTTGTAAATATACATTGTTTAATGATGGTGGAATTTACCACTCAAAAAAAACTGGGTCCATTACTTGGATCTTTTCGATTTGAACGCAGTTTTTCCTAGCGGTGTCATATGAAATTGTCACCCATAATTATGACCCTAGTATCGATCTATTGCATTTCAATCTATTTTAGGGTTAGGGTTAGTTAGGGTTAGGGGTGGGGGGAAGGGTATATTTTTTCTTCACAAATGTAAATAAACCCAATCTGTTTTTTAAACGAGGGACATATTCATACGGCACATAATGTTGTTTACCTCAATGGACGTACTTGATTGGTTGAAATTGCAGAAATTGAAGAAAAAAACAACAAATATCTTACAAACTATAGAATTTTCTCAATAAAGCCAAGAGAAAAAGATGTTTTATAAACACATTCTACCAGTATACGAAGTTTAAAACTTTTTAGTTACCTAGAAATTATATTAAAAACTGCCGTTCAAACCAAAAAGATCCCATTACTTCGTAATTATTCTCCATTTAAACACGATTCACATATGTGAGTGGTAAAGATTTACTTTTTTGACGTGCTACTGCTCCGTGGTGTTGCGGAGAAAACAATATACATTCTTATCTGAAGAAATATTGCAATAAAGTGTGAATCAACAATAAAGAGAGAATAAACACTGAAGGCCTCACTGATACAAATAAATTTCTACTTTTTTTTTATGTATTCAGTATGTGAAGTAACTTTAAATTTAAAGATCACGAGAGCAAAGTCTTTAAACAACAAAATTATTGACTGAATCTAATATAAGAAAACCAGTTTTATTTTTGTAAGGAATTACCTTATTAATATAAGTTGTCATAATTAATGTTGTGAGACGAGTTTATATCATCATCTCGAAAATGTATGATTATTTACTCTCAGTGCCTGATAGCTTGCTTCAAACAGTAGAACGCTACTTTGACCAAGGAAGTTAAATGGTTTACATATGTACGATTGTTGCGTATGGGTTAGGAAATACATTTGTGTGGAAGACAGGTTGATAGTTGTTCACAATGTGACTCCTATAGTCGTAACACAGGATGGAAACCTCCTTAGTCACTTCATGAATGTAATTAAGCCAGTTCAATTTCCGATTTTTAAGCCAGATCAACAGGAATCAAATATATTTTGTGAGAGAAAGAAACACTTTCCATCACATGGAAAAATAATCTGGCTGAAAGTATTCTAACGAACACAGAGAATACAAAATTGGACATGGAGGAACTTGAACATAGATATACTAATGTATAAAGTTCGGTGTTTTCAATTTTGTACTCACATAATGTTTATGTTAACTGAACAGGAACAAAATTTCATATATCGAAATGAAAGGAAAATTACATAATGCAGCCAGCACTAAGCATATTTATAAAATCAGAGATTCAGTTTGCAAGACTTCACTTTTCGATCCTCCCCGAATGTTTTTGCTCGTACGTTTCCTTGTGAATCTTCAAGACACTACTCAACTGGTACTTAATTTATCGACCCCGAAAGGATGAAAGGCAAAGTCGACCTCGGTGGAATTTGAACCCAGAACGTAGCGGCAGACAAAATACCGATAAATATTTCGCCCGGAGTGCTAACGATTCTACCAGCTGGCCGCCTTTAAGGATAATAATAATGATAATAATAGTAATAATAATGACAATAAAATAATAATAATGACAATAACAACAACAACAACAACAATAATAATAATAATAATAATAATAATAATAATAATAATAATAATAATAATCTCTATATAAATCTAATATATAAATCCCGTTCTGTCTGTCTTTGTGCGCTTATGACTCGAGTATTATTCATCCGATCGCGCTGAAATTTTAAACATGGATACATGAGAGGGTGGGGCGTTCCGTAATCTAAAAAGGTTTTCAAAATTGTCAGGTTCAAAGTGAGAATCGCTAGTTTTGTAATCGTTATGTCCTATTTCTTCCGCCATGCTGTTCATTAAAAGCGACGAGTTGCTCAGACAGCCGGCACATACCCTTTCGCTGGCAAACAAATGGAGTACAGGATGACAGTCAGCCAAACTGTCGCTATGCTGCCTCTCTTCTTTTCTCTCTCTCTCTCTCTCTCTCTCTCTCTCTCTCTCTCCCTCTCTCTCTCTCTGCCCCCTCTCTCTATACGATTATCTAACTGAAAGCAATAGTCGTCAAATGCAAAAGACCAAAGAACTGTTAATACATATATACATACATAAGACAGTAGGGTGTTTTGAGGTAGATTTGGCTGCTATTTCTACCAGGTGTAGCTACTATGTAGAGGTCTCCCTCATTGGTTCACACATACATACATATATAGCTACATAAGACAGTAAGATGTGATTTGAGGGAGATTTGAGGGATATTTGGATACATGAGAGATCGGGGGTGTTCCGTAATCTAAAAAGATCTTCAAAATCGTCAGTTTCCAAGTGAGAATCGCTATTTTTGTAATCCTTCTGGCCTGTCTATCGGATGATTAAAGCTTCCATAACACCATCCAAGTTAACCCTCTTCACCTTTACAAACAGTCCAATGGACGGGGGTCGTTTGCTAGTAATAATACTACGGTCTCTCGTATTTTGTACTATCTACGCTGTATTCTGAACTCTCCACCGTTCGATTTTCCTTTTCTCTTTTTAACAGAAAGTAAACGAGATTACCTGTCTCGTTCGTTAACAGGAGGTAAACGAGATTACCTGTCCCTTCCCTTGCTCACTTCCTGTATGTATGTATATATATATATATATATATATACATACCTACGTCATTTCAATTCTGCCAAAAAGATTTATATATCTCATATCTCAAACGCTTATCTCTCCTCATACAGAAAACATTGTAAGTTCTCTTTCTTCATTATAATTTCTTGTTATTTGCACTGATTATAGATATACATAACACAATAAACAAACAAAATGTTAACATTATTTACATTATTTACATTTGACAGATATTTGTCCTCATTTTGTTTGTTGTTAACACGTTTCCTCTGATATAGCCTCCAGCCTTCATCAGGTGTCTTGGGGGAAATTTTGAACCCGGGTTCTTATTCCTAAGGTATTTTTCGATGTTGTCATTATTATTATTATTATTATTATTATTATTATTATTATTATTATTATTATTATTATTATTATTATTACTCGGATCATGCCCGTGGGCATGTGGCGTAGTGGTTAAGAATGCGGGCTACTAACCCCAAGATTCCGAGTTCGATTCCAGGCAGTGACCGGAATAATAATAATAATAATGATAATAATAATAATAATAATAATAATAAAATGCTGCTATTTAGTTGGTAAGTAAACTTCTTATTACACAGTGATGCCCGCGCATATGTGCTGCAACTAAGGAAACCCCATTGTAAGCTTTGATACCAGCACATGTGAAAAATACTGCGATTTTTTTTTCACATTCTCGACTCTCTTCAGCTCTTTCCGGATATTGACCATGTAAGGTTGTATTCTGTTTTTCATAACATCATTTTAGCTTGATATTCTGTAGCCACTTTGGTAACTTAAGAGACTTTAAACAGTCTATTGAATGAATTAATATCAACACCGAAATGAAGGGTGAAACATGTTAGTATCTATGACTTGACAAAACAATACACTCTAAGCAATGTCACCATCTACACATACAGTATTAAGCCTGAATGGCAACGTTATAATAAAGATATTTCCCCAGGAAAATTGACAGCATAGATCCAGAAGTAAATGTTAAATACTGGTAAATCTCAAATTGATGTAAATGCCAGATGCTGATCAATAAAAACATACATAAAGACGAGGGGAAGGTCGGGGGATGTTTGAACTTGGTGTCGATTGATTATCGGAAGACGCTTTTGTAGCAGTTTAGAGGTAGATCAATCAGAATGGAGCAGACATAGGATCAAAGACACTCCAGCCATGATCATATCATCTTGTTTTCGTATCCATCGTGACATTGTTCAAAGTGTCTCTCTTATAAGGCAGAAGGGGGTGATATGAAGGAGGACTAGGTGCTACGTCTAGCAAGTTGAATGACCACTATGAGATTTCCTCGTTAGCTCAGTGTTGGTGACACATGGATTCTGGAGATATTAACCATGGGAAATTAAGAACATATAGAAAACCTAACCATGAATAAATGAAAGACTACTTTACAGATCCAAATAAAAGAGAAAATTGCGAAAACGAAATTGATCTTGATCATACAAACATTTTTTCGAAGGTAAATATATATCCACTGCAAAGATTGATTTGAAGTCCGGTTGGAAAACTGAGCCAAGATGATCTTGTAGCGTGGAAAATAATAAAAACATGATATTTGTCCGAGCAAAACACAAACAGAAGGAAATTAGAGAAAAGACAGACAAATACTCAGCTATCAATAAATTAGAGAGAATATAACCTTTTCTACCCTAACCACAAGGCCCGAAATTTTTGGCGAGGGGCCCAGTTGATTAGATTGACCCCAGTATGCAACTGGTACTTAATTCATCGACCATGAAAGCATGAAAGGCAAAGTCGACCTCGACGGAATTTTAACTCAGAACGTAAAGACAGACAAAATATCTATTTCTATTTCTTTACTACACACAAGGGGCTAAACACAGAGAGAACAAACAAGGACAGACAAACGGATTAAGTCAATTATATCGACCCCAGTGCGTAACTGGTACTTATTTAATCGACCCCGAAAGGATGAAAGGCAAAGTCGACCTCGGCGGAATTTGAACTCAGAACGTAAGGACAGACGAAATACCTATCTCTTTACTACCCACGAGGGGCTAACACAGAGAAGACAAACAAGGACAGACACACGGATTAAGTCGATTATATCAACTCCGAAAGGATGAAAAGCAAAGTCGACCTCGGCGGAATTTCAACTCAGAACGTAGCGGCAGACGAAATACCGCTAAGCATTTCGCTCGGCGTGCTAACGTTTCTTATTTCTCTATTGCCCACAAGGGGCTAAACATAGAGGGGACAAACAAGGACAGACAAACGGATTAAGTCGATTATATCGACTCCAGTGCGTAACTGGTACTTATTTATTCGACCCCGAAAGGATGAAAGGCAAAGTCGACCTCGGCGGAATTTGAACTCAGAACGTAACGGCAGACGAAATGCCGCTAAGCATTTCGCCCGGCGTGCTAACGTTTCTGCCAGCTCACCGCCTTGAGTGAATATAACGCCACACAAAAACTAAGAACATTTTAGGAAGAAATGTAGGCGCATAAGATTAATCTATAAAACTAGTTTAAATCCCCAAATAAAGTATTAGTTAAGTAGCTAACAGATACGTTCTTTTCTAGTAATAAGAATAAGTTATAGTTATAATATTCTTACATGCGACCAAGGGAATTAGTAAGAACAAATAGAAAAATCACATAAAATGATAACAGCAATTAGAATTCTCCACTCCAAGATTAAAGCATTCAGATTATTTTTACTATTAAGAGTGAACGTACTGCAAGATGACTATGAAGTTTTTATAGAGTGATTACAAAAATATTTAGCAAAGAAGACAAGGAAACTGATACAAGTTGCTACAGAATATATGAACAGAATTTAAGTAAAAATGACTTCCATCTTCATAGAAATAACAAATATAAAACAAATATTAGTTTCTAATTTGGGCACATGGTTAACGATTTTAGGGGAAGGGGTAATCCGATTACGTTGACCCCAGTACTCAACTGATATTATTTTATCGAACCCAAAAGGATGAAAGGTAAAGTCGATCCCGGCGGAATGGGAACTCAGGAAGTAAAAACGGACGAAATACCTATTTCTTTACTACCCACAAGGGGCTAAACACAGAGGGCACAAGCAAGGACAGACAAAGGGATTAAGTCGATTATATCGACCCCAGCGCTTAACTGGTACTTATTTAATCGACTCCGAAAGGATGAAAGGCAAAGTCAACCTCGGCGGAATTTGAACTCAGAACGTAGCGGCAGACGAAATACCTATTTCTTTACTACCCACAAGGGGCTAAACACAGAGAGGACAAACAAGGACAGGCAAACAGATTAAATCGATTATATCGACCCAGTGCGTAACTGGTACTTATTTAATCGACTCCGAAAGGATGAAAGGCAAAGTCGACCTCGGTGGAATTTGAACTCAGAACGTAGAGGCAGACGAAATGCCGCTTAGCATTTCGCCCAGCGTTGCAAACAATTCTGCCAGCTCACCGATTTAACAATAATAACAAATGTTGATCTCAAATTTTGGTACAAGGCCAGAAATTTCGGAGGAAGAGGATAAGTCGATTGCATTGACACCTGTGTTTAACTAGTACTTGTTCTATCGACTTCGAAAGGATGAAAGGCAAAATTGACATGCGTGGGGGTTAATAATTAAAACAGAAAGCAACCAAAACCTAATATGAAAGAAAAGCGCTTTTTATATGAGCAATTTTGAGTGAAGTGAGTAAAGAAGTAAAGAAATAAAACGTAGTACTGGTTAAGAAGTCCATTATTGACAACTGAGAACGAAGGGGTCTTGATTGCAATACAAGATCAAGATCTTTCCGCCAGAAACTACCTAAAATATATATGGAGAGCTAGCACTATCTGCAGAGTATGCAGAGATTGCGAAGAAAGAATTAATCACGGCATTTATGACTGACCGGTTTCTATAAATTGACATGTCAAGCTTTGGGTGATACATGAACAGGAAGATATACTTGTGTTATTAAATATTCACAGGAAAATATGATAGAATCATATACAGCAGAACATCTTAGAGAATGACTACTAGACGTACTAGTTTTCACACGCAAAGAGATAAGGCGCCGTCATATCAATTTTACCGAATAAAGAAACGGTTAAAATTTAAATTACTAGAAGCAGAGACATTCAGAGGATGGGAATAGCAAACAGAATCAGTCCTTAAAATAATATACGACACATGAATGATGTATAGCGATGTCTAGATAATAAAATCAAAACATTGTGATTTAGACAAAATACAGAGAATATAGATTTCTAATTTTGACACAAAGCCAGTAGTTTTGGGGTAGGGACCAAATCTATTAAATTGACGCCACTGCTCAACTGGTACTTCTGCTCTGCGCGGAATTTGAACTCAGAATGCAGTGACAGACGAAATACCGCTAAGTATGCTGTCCGGCGTGCTAACGATTTTGCTAGCTAGTCGCTATAAATATGGAGAATATTACTCGTGTATACTTAACGTATTGCGTAAGGTTTTGTCAATATGACCGCACACAACAACAACCACCATGCTTTCTGCAATAAGTAAAATGCCTGAAAGTTTGGGGAAAGGGGTAAGACGATATCATCGATCTCCAGCATTTCACGGGTTCTATATTTTATCGACACCGAACAATATCAGTCTGACTAAAATGTAAGTAACATATTGAAACATGAATTTCATCGCAATATATTTCAACAATGCGGAAATTTTATTCCCCAAAGTAAGCACCATTACAATCAACATATCTTTGCCAACGAGTTACGAGTTTGTTTATTCCGGTAACATAAAGATCTGGAGTTCTGGAATTGACGAACTCTTTGAACGCATTTTTAGCATCGGTTTGATTTTTGAACTCTTTCTCTCGCAGGAAACCGTCATGGTGCTTGAAAAATGGCATAGTCGGTAGGAGAAAGGTTTGGGGAATAAGTTGGGTGAGGAAGAACTTCGTAGCCAAATCCCCTCAACTTCTGGAGCGTCATTAGTGAAATGTGTGGTCGAACATTGTCATGAAGAATGATTGACCCTCTCCTGTTGAGCAGTCTGGGGCGGAGGAGTTGTATTTTTCGTCCATTTTGGCAATTTCACGGCAATATGTTCCTGCAGTAATGGCTTTTCCGGGTTTTAAGAAGTAATAGTGGATGAGTCCAGCAGTACACCACCAAACAGTCACCATAACCTGCTTTTTGAAGAGCTCGGATTTAGGAAAATTTTTCGGTGCTTCATTTTGGTCTAAACACCGCGAAGAACGTTTTATATTATTGTACAGAATCCACTTTTCATCGCAAGTTAGAATACGGTCGAGAGATGGACAGATCTGGTTACGGAGAAGAAGCGACGAGCAAATGTTTCTCTTCAAACAAGGGTTACAGTGTTAACAGAACTGCTGTAAGGGTGTAAAAAACGAGTATCTCAAGACACAACAATTAATAACAAATATAATTCCAATTCAACAATCCTTCGCTAACCTCTCTAACAACGCATAAACAACATTCACGAACAAGTCGGTCAGGATGATTGTAACAACATTTTCTTTATTACCCACAGACGAAATACTGCTAAGCATTTCGCCCGGCGTGCTAAAATTTCTGCCAGCTCGACGCCTTTAATGATGATGATGATAATAATAATAATAATTATTATTATTATTATATTATTATTATTATTATTATATTATTATTATTAATAATAATTATAATAATAATAATAATAATAATAATAATAATAATAATAATAATATAATAATAATAATAATTAATAATAATAATAATAATAATAATAATAATTAATAATAATAATAATTAATAATAATAATAAGTAATAATACTACTACTAATAATAATAATGGTTTCAAATTTTGTTAGAAAGGTAGCCATTTTGGGGAAGGGGAGGGACTAGCCGATTGTAAGATCGACCCCCGAGAAGATGAAGAGCAAAGTCAACTTTGGCGTAATTTGAGCTCAGAATGTAGCGACGTGCGAAATGCCGCTAAGCATTTCGCCCGGTATGCTAACGATTCTGTCAGCTCACCGCTAAGTTGCACGGACAAAACGCTTAGCGTCATTTCGTCCATTTTTTCTTTCTGAGTTCAAATTCCACCGAGGTCGACTGTGCCTTTCATCCTCAAGGTCGATAAAATAAGTACCAGTCGAGTACTGGGGACGATATTACTGACTTCCCCGAATTAGCACTTCTACTAAAATGAATGTATGTACGTGTGTGTGTGTGGTGTATATATATATATATATATATATATATATATATATATATATATATACATTCATACAGTAATACAATTATACGTATGTATACACACATACACAAAGATACATACATCAGGAGTGAATGAGATTCCTGGTCAAAGGTGAGTACAAAATGAAATTTAGTATTTTTCTAATTATGTTTTGATATAAATATAAAAACTAATTATCGATTAGATATTTGCAATTAACCATGTTAATTAATTTACATTACGTTCGATAATATAAGAAAGAGTAATTATTATTACATATATTTTGTCTTGAAATAAATATTTGATTTACTGCAAGTCACATCACTATTTTATATCACCTCTAGCAAAGGACGCAAACTTGTGCTTTACCTGGTAATGCGCTCATATTCAAGAAATATCAACTCAGCTAAATGTATTCTTAGGTGCTGTCCAAGAATCTTTGACTCGATTTCATCTGACGAGGGGATAAAAAATGTCGGTGATTAGAAGAGAGCGTGTCACACCTTTTCAGACTAATTGGCTGGGCTAAATGTTTATACACTGACTATGAAGGAGTGACAATAGAGCTGCGAAATCTTGCATTAATTTCATCTCTGCTTATTAATAACTTCATTGTTTCATCCATGTAACCTGGCTGTCACCTGACTGCTGAAAAAAGACTGCAAAAGTCAATAGTAGCACTTCTCTTTGAAATGGATTAAATTCAGCATCGTGGTGTTATCAGGTACCTGCAGAAAAAGGGCTTAGCCCCCAAGGACATTTATGCTGTTATGGTTGATACATTAGGAGATGACGCTGCAGCTTTATCAGGAGCACAAAAGTGAGCAGCTGCCTTTAGGAGGGAAAGGGAGAGTCTTGAAGATGGCTCAAAGTCTGTAGTTCCTATAATGGCCACCATCGAGGAAAACATTGGTTGCGCGCACCTCATGGTGATAGATAACAGGCAATTGACCATAAATCAAATAGCCAATGCCATTAACATATCCCGTGAGAAAGTTGAGGATATTTTGGACAATAAACTTTGCATGACGAAGTTTTCTGCTCGGTGGGTTTCACGTGTTCTGACACCTGATCAAAAGTGCGCCAAGATAATCACATGACGGGAATATCTGACATTGTTTCAGGAGGCATCATCCACAATTATGGTGATGTGAAAGTTGATGTACAAACCCATATTGGACAATCTTAAGGTGTATTCAAACGACTTTGCCCAGTACGGTCCAAATATTCCATCACCAAAGATGTGAAGTTCCATCTATACATGTCGATTGTAGTGCCTTCTGCTATCTTTGCATGCGAGACGTGGAAAAGCACAACTGACATCGTCAACAAATTCGACGTTTTCCATAGGCGACGCATTCGTGTTATACTTGGAATATCTTAGAGCGACTACATCTCCAATGAAAAGATCATGGAGCGGTGGGCGATAGACAACCTATGCGACATCTTCGAAAACTGGTGCAGTACTCCGTACTCTCCGCGAGAACTTACGGGAATTGCAAATGACCTGGACTAATGCAAAAAACGGCTGCAGCAGATCACACTCGGTGGAAGTAACTCGTTGCCCAGTGTGCGTTTGGAACAGGAGGAACTAAGATTATATATCAGAACAACCACGTAAATGTGGTAAACGACTTTACTGTTTAGTACTGTTAATATGTGTATCTTTCAAAGATTTTAAAACCAACCACCTTAGCTTGTTGTATATATATGTGTATGTATATATATATATATATATATATATATATATATTATATATATATATATATATATATATATATATGTATATATATGTATAAATAATTTCCATAATTCTTATTACCCTAATATTATTTATTATGTTTAAATGATTTTTGATAAATTTGTTCGAGGTTTTACCGGCATGAAAAGTTAGAATATACAAACAATGGGTTTACATGCGGAATTGATCTCGTTGTGTGTATATTTAAAATCTAAGGGCTCCCTACTGATGAAGACGGCCTCAGTAAACCATTTTTTACTGAAATATGTCAGAAACCATGGTCTAGGAACTAAATTAGATGGTAAATGTTTTTAATTTTCATTCCCTTCGAGAATTTATCCCTAATTAGTGGTTTGAATTTTTAACTGTTCTTTCTAGCGCAAGGCTTTCCTATGATGGAAGCTTCTTAATGTGTTTTAATGTACACGATATCGTATATGAACAATATATAGTCTACTGACTAAATTTTTTTGCGCTAGGCCACTGGTAATAAAAATTTCTATAATTCTTATTACCCTAATATTATTCATTATATATGAGCGCCATACTAATACAATTGTTTGTTTGTTTCCCACCTGCCTTCGTCTTTTGTCTATTTTCATAAAGCTTCCCGTTATATATATATATATATATATATATATATATATATATATATATATATATATCACTACTACTTTTTAGTTTACTATTTGAATAACGCATCACCGGCGAAATTTCGAAGTTACTGTCGACATTTCTATAACCAATATCTGATTCTACCTATGAACACACACACACACACACACACATGCACGCACAAGTAGACATACACGTATATGTATAGATGTTGTGTGCGTGTGCATGTATGCGCGTATATATGTGGGCTTGCACGCGTATGTGCGTTAGTGACAGATTGTGAATGTCGACTTAACTTCGAACAAAGCAAACTACGACAATTTAATGAGCAAAGTTGATCTACTTTAGATGGACACTTCCACTAGACTTTCCAGCCATTTTATCCTCCATGGTCTTGTCATTTTTCTTTTTCCCTTTCTTTATTTCTTCTCTTGTTGGCCATTACAGACTTAGGCCACCAGATCAAAGCATTTTCTTATTCGTTGGTGTATATAGGATGTATATACACACATATATATATATAACTGTGAGTGTGTATGTAAGCACTGTATGTAAGTACTCACACTCTTTCTTCAGATAAAGAGACGGTGGCAAAGAGAATCTGTAAAAGTATGCCGATGTCCTCGTGTAAATGAATGTGAAGAAAAATATGATATATGCGGCACATCAAGATCAGAAATAATTGTATTATCATACAAACCATTATTCTTATTAACAGTAGGAAGGCAGTAAGCTACATTACGGCTGACCAAATATGTTGTGGCATTTAGTTAGGTCCTTTTACGTTTTGATTTCAAATGCCGCTAGATGGTATTAACTTCTATGCTTCGAGTAATTTACTTGGGTCTACTATGTCAACTTCACCTTCCTTAAAACCTTTGTCCTTGTGCCTAAATTAATAGTAACTATTAGCAGTTGGAAGCTGAGAGCATTTATAGTAAAAGCAGAATGATCCTAACAATATCACAACAACGACAGCCTTTGAAATAGCAGTACATATAAAGCAGTAGTTGTGACAGTAGTTTAGGGAAATAAAGCAGTGAAAGGCGTAGCATCGTAGGTAATGGAGTTCGTGTATAGTTTCAATATTTACATTGCATTATTGGTTAATGTCTTTTGTAAAGTTTCTTATAGACATAGTCAGATAATGTATACAAAATTTCCTTTGGGTTCCACAGCAGTGAGAAATTTAAAACGGCCTGACATAGCCACTACCCAACCCACCAAAAAAAGTCAACTCAAAAAATTATACAAATTTTCTGTTAATATTTAATGGCTTCAATTCAGCGAGCTGGCAGAATTGTTAGCACACCGGGATAAATGCTTAGTAGCATTTCGTCCGTCTTTACGTTCTGAGTTCAAATTCCGCCGAGGTCGACCTTACCTTTCATCCTTTCAGGGTCGATAAAATTTAACACTGAGGTCCATGTAATCGATTTACTCCTTCCAACGTAATTGCTGGCCTTGTGCCAAAATTTGAAATCAATATTTAACTGGGTAATTTGGTACTGAACGTTTTCCTGAGAAAAATGTCAAATATTTGGAACGAAATATAAGTGTGCCATCGACCGCACAGGTTATCTGACTTACTACATATTGTGCATAATATTGTATAGAGAAAGACGACGGAGAAATAGCTCGTCACAATCCACGCAAATTTTGGAAAATGATTATTCCAGTAAGAAAAATAGAATATATACATAAAAGTAAATCTAACCCAATAATTTGTTTCTTAAAGACATTATTGTAATGTTAATACACTAGATTTGTCCCATTTCCTTTCATTTTTGTTCTTGCTCTACGTACGGGTAATTCATTAATTTAATATCTACCAATATTCCATAATAAATAGGTAAAATTTTCAATTGTGTTTCCAGTTTTGATTGATGTTCTGTTTTTTAACTTATCTTAATGCTTCCAACTATTTTTTATACACATTATTTCATGTTTCTTACTGCACCTATACATGAAAATATGGCTGAACTTTAGCTTCCATGCGCTGCCGTTAGATATTGAAAACGAAATTCATAAAATATTCATTGACTAAGTCTATTGTTATAGCTTTTCATCTTAACTCACTTTTTATCTTTTTAATCTTTAACCTGTTGCAAAAAAAAGAAAACAAGATTGATTCAGTTGTCGTTTCATCTATCAATATTTTAATTTTGCTTACCTTTTAGTATTTGTATCCCTAAAGTATAAGGGTCCTTCGGAACTGCAGTCACACCTTTCGTTTCACTCACAAACCTCCTTTCTTCCGAAGTGTTTTATTAATTTGGGATAACTTTCAAGTTCATTCTTACTTACATTCATACGCAGTCACAGACACACATATACTTACAAAGATGTGACATGTTCTTTAGGTTAATTAAATGGAACGGATTTATAGTTTCATAGCTCATTATTGAGGCACTAAACATTATAGCTTTAGTATTACTGAAGAGTTGAATATCTCTCAAATTTCAAATATTTTAGAAGATATACGACTTTCTAGAATGTGCAAGCGCTTCGAGGATTTGGATTCCTACTTATAGAGACAGGTGACACAACTAATTATTAGAGAGAAGCTGCATCGAGCAACTTTGGTAAATCACAAGAAGTCTAGTTGTGAGTAGTTTTGTCCGTGATATTTCCTGAATCTGTTGCAAGAATGCTTTCTTTTACACACACACAATGTTTTCTTTTACACACACACGCACACACACACACACACACACACACACACACGCACACACACACACACACATATATATATATATATATATATTATCTGTACATATCTTAGAGTTTTGGAAAACGTTGTTTTGTCTGAGGGAATTTGAATTGTTACTGATATTCTTTAAAATACCATTTTCTTAAATTTTATCTCTCTATATATAAACGGCAGTTTGTCTGTGTGTGTTTCTGTGTGTCTGTTAGCTTGTACCCTCACCCTGACCACGGCTTTCAACCGATTCTGATGAAACTTGACACACACATAGCCCAATGTCATAATTCAAAACTAACACAGCGGAAATTTTGAAAAGTTCCCCCAGTTCTGAAAAAAATCGATAAATTCGACATGGGGTAGAGAATCAGAAACACAAACCACAGACTGTCTAGGGGACGCAACTCGACCTTTTTAACTAAAAAAAAAATTTACCATCATTTTTTTTCCATTTTTTGGCTATAACTCTCTAAAAATGCTTTATAGTTATTTCCCTTACAAACCCGAGCAACGCCGGGCGATACTGCTAGTATTCAATAAAACAGTTTCTGAGAAAAAACAACTATGGCGTGCATTATTTAATTCTTTATTGCCCACAAGGGGCTAAACATAGAAGGGACAAACAAGGACAGACAAAGGGACTAAGTCGATTACGTCGACCCCAGTGCATAAATGATACTTATTTAATCTACCCCGAAAGGATAAAAGGCAAAGTTAACCTCGGCGGAATTTGAACTCAGAACGTAGTGGCGGACGAAATACCTATTTCTTTACTACCGACAAGGGGCTAAACACAGAGAGGACAAACAAGGACAGACAAACGGATTAAGTCGATTATATCGGCCCCAGTGCGTAACTGGTACTTATTTAATCGACTCCGAAAGGATGAAAAGCAAAGTCGACCTCGGTGGTATTTGAACTCAGAATGTAACGGCAGACGAAATACCGCTAAGTATTTCGCCGGCGTGCTAACGCTTCTGCCAGCTCGCTGCTTTATTTATTATTGAGTCTACTTTCTAAGTTTAGCTTTATTTTTAATTAATTCCTTTTAAGCAACGGCCTTGATATATATATACTATTTGCAGTGATCGAGCAAGTTTGTTTTATATTATTTGGGAGTTAAAATTAGCGGTAGATCGGCAGAATCGTTTAAGGTGAGGGAACTAGCAGAGATCAACTTTGCATTACACCCTGTTTTTGTCAATAGAATATAATTATAGTGAAGCAACGATGTCGATTCAATTGATTGTCAGCATCCTCAAACTTCGTGCATTGTTTTTGGAAACGATGCTACTTGAGGTGTAATGAATATATTCCCTTGCTTGTAACACTTAACATCCATTTAAAAAAAAAATTGCTTTTTTTTTTTGTCTTGGCTGTAATGTAACTAGATAATTTAGTATTTGAAGGCTTTTCAGTTATGACCCTTCAATATTTTCTATAGCACATTTATCACTCCAAACCTTACCACAGTGAATATATAATATTTGGTAGGAACTGACTCAAATCCTTGCCAAACAGCTGGATGACCCCATCAAATTGGTTGTGGGAAAATACACATCTACTACGATCACTTAGATGAGGTGTAAATATAAAAATTCTTATCTTATTCATGCTATCAAGAACAATGAATTTAGCTCAACCCCTCTTTTAATAAGCTGGGTTGCTAGGTCTTTTTGAGAGGGAAATTGTTAAAGAGACTAGAAAATTGTGCAACGTTTCAGTTATAATATATTAATCAAAATTTAGTGTAGGACAGCTGACAGTTGTCCAGGTATTGTTTAAAGCAACATTTCTTGCATACGAAATATTTTATATGCTTTCTGTCTTATCAGTCCAAAATAGTAGAATATACATATAAAACTGTACATATTGAACTTCTAGACTAAGAGAAATAAAAAAACTACCGAGCGAGTTTTTGATTAAAATATGAATTTTACTTGTATGTTTTTAAAAAGCCATTCATACATTGCAGCACAAATGTAAATACGAGGGACGTTCAATAAGTAATGTCTCTGACCCACTTGCAGTTGTTTGATCTAGCTGAAATTTTGCATGTGCAATCATTTATATCTCTATAGAGTAAGAGGCAAATTACAGCTCTGAATTAATTGTGGTTTCTGATTTACAGGTGTTTGAACCGAGTCAAGTGTGAAATGGAGCCTGTTGAGTGTCGAGCAGTGATCTGGTTTTTGTATTTGAAAGGACGCACACCACGGGAGACTTTTGATGAAATGAAAGTAATTTATGGTGATGATGCCCCATCATATGACCTTGTAAAACGCTGGCATCGTGAATTCAAACATGGTCGGAACTCTGTGGAAACAGCTCCCAGATCTGGTCGCCATTTTGGCTGCCATTTTGGAAGATCGACGCATAACTATTCGCCAAATAGCCCATGAGGTCAAGATTAGTACCGGGTCTGTGGAAACTATCATTCATGACCATTTGCATATGCAAAAGGTGTCTGCCAGATGGATTCCCAGGTTGCTCACGCCTTTCCAGAAGCAAGAACGCGTCGAGTGCTCGAGGGTGAATTTGGAGATGTGCCAAGAAGATGAGTCAAAATTTTTCAAAAGACTGATTACACAGGATGAAACCTGGGTCCATCACGATGATCCAGAGACCAAGCCCAGTCAATGCAGTGGAAGCACCGTGACTCACCCCCTCCAAAGAAGGCAAGCGTGCAGCCCTCCGCTGGCAAGGTCATGCTCACAGTCTTCTGGGACCAGGACGGAGTAGTGATGACAGATTTCCTGGCAAAGGGTACCACAATTGCAGGAGCCTATTATGCTTCACTTTTGAGGAAATTAAGAGAAGTTATCAAAATCAAGAAGCGGGGCAAGATCAGCAAAGGCATCCTCCTCCTGCAGGACAACGCTCCGGTCCACAACTCGCTTGTCGCCAGATCAGAAGCACAGGCGTATGGCTATGAACTCCTCCCCCATCCCCCTACTTTCCTGACCTTGCACCCTCTTATTTTCACCTCTTCCCAGTCATGAAGTTGTTTTTGAAAGGAAAGCGTTTCCCAGATGATGCAGCCTTGATTTCTGAAGTCACGTTGAGGTTGGAGGACCAAGATGAGGTCTTCTACAAAAACGGTCTCCAGAGCTGCATCAAACAATGGGAGAAATGCGTACATAGTGGTTCCTATGTAGAAAAAGACTAATAACTGTGCCAAGTTTCGTTGCTCTACTGCTATGGGAAGTGGGTCAGGGGCATTACTTATTGAACGCCCCTCGTAGATGTAAAAACTACACGTTAAAGATTTTAAGTGGTGGAAGTAGATTTTTGAATGTTCAGGCCTTTTTGAACTTTACAAGTTAAGTGCAATACAAAATACTGATGTCACGAAGTCACAAAAGTGCAAAAGAGTGACATATGCCAATTGAATCCTTCCCTACATTCAATTGTTTGTTCTCCTAAAGTTATATATATATATAGATAGATAGATAGATAGATAGATAGATAGATAGATAGATAGATATGTGTGTGTGTGTCTATATTTATATATATATATATATATATATTATATATATATATATACATGTGTACGAATGAGAGAGAGAGAGAAAGCGGGAGGGAGAAAAGTTGACCTTTAACTCAAAGAGGTACAAAGCTATTTTGGGTGTTTAAGCCAGTTAGTTAATCTTTCTTTTATTTCATCATATAGGTTAAATAGACTTTGGATTACGATATGGGTTCCAATAAAGAATACGATTTCAGTGAAGTTAAAAAGATTCAGTTTTATCAGGAAAAATTTTATTTAATTAATTTGACCAATTTTGAGAAAACGAACCGAAAGTCTTACCTTTATTGATTATGTGAGTGTAAGCACTAACGATCAGTAATGGGTTAAAGAGAGTGCCCTTAAATATAAACATTAAACAGAACATTGCTTAAGCACATTAAATCAATTATTGGCAGCAGTCAGTGTTTCCTAATACAAAGGATATACTTCTATGACCATTGAATTGGTAACAAAAGTAACAGAAAACTTCACTGACTTCTATCGAAACAATACATGGACTCACCCAAAGTAATCCAGTTATATCACTTGTTTATTCACTGAGACAAATCAATTTTTTAGGCTGGAAGCCGTTGTTCAATGTATCAGAGGTCTCATCTGACAGCAGACATGCTGATTTATACTCTATAGCAGGTACCGCCGTAACAATTAAATCTATTATGATTTATTTCCGGATTTTCAAATAGCTATTAGACTTTATCAAATCATTGGTTTCGGGATCAAGTAACGAGAAATAGTCTTTGCAAAATTATTAAGACTGATGTAATAGACAACTCGATTTCTTTCATAGAATTTTAAAAGACGAGCAAAAGCAGTAACGTTAATTCTTGCTAGTTCACTCAATAGTTCACAACTTAAAGGCAACTAAACTCAATAATGGTTACATTAAGAGATTAACTTCTTCAAATCGAATACAAAATAAGTTTATGATTCTAAAGATTCGTCGAGACGTTCAGTTGAATAGTTTTGCTAAACCAGCCATTTGTTCACAAGAGTTTTACAGTAAACTAGCAGCATCTACCCCGTACTTACTGTAGACGAATTTTGTCATATTTTCTCGTTTTGTTCTATTTCTGATAGCTGTGGTGGCTTTGTAGTTTCGCCATTTTGTTGGTTTTACACTTTACTTCACCTTTTTCATTTCTATGTTGTTTCTTGATGTATTTGTATCTACATTGTTAGTTTTCGTCTTTACAAAATTCCAGTTTTACATAACTAATCTTCTGCGTTTATTTCTTTGTTGCCTGGCAACTCAAGAGAGACATAATGTAAGAAATGTTTAGAATATAATGTTACTCTCCCTGCCGTGTAATCCCTGATATCTGCGCAACACTACGATGTGCTGAATTTTGAACAAAAAGACAGTGAAAGCAGTTGTATAGCAGAATCATTAACATATGGGCGCAGGAGTGGCTGTGTGGTAAGTAGCTTGCTAACCAACCACATGGTTCCGGGTTCAGTCCCACTGCGTGGCATCTTGGGCAAGTGTCTTCTGCTATAGCCCCGGGCCGACCAATGCCCCCCTAGCATTGCTTGACAACCGATGCTGGTGTGTTTACGTCCCCGTCACTTAGCGGTTTGGCAAAAGAGACCGATAGAATAAGTACTGGGCTTACAAAGAATAAGTCCTGGGCTTACAAAGAATAAGTCCTGGGGTCGATTTGCTCGACTAAAGGCGGAGCTCCAGCATGGCCGCAGTCAAATGACTGAAACAAGTAAAAGAGTAAAAGAGTATATCTTCCAGTATTTGTTTCAAGTCCTTCCGTTCTGAGTTCAAATTTCGCCCCAAGTGAAGTTTAATTTCCATCCTTCTCTAGGCGCTGAAGTAGTTGAATTGTTAAACATTGCGGGCAATATTTCGGTATTGGTATATATTTCTTTATTGGTATATATTTCTTTAGAGGGGACAAACAAAGACAGACAAAGGGCTTTAGTCGATTACATCGACCCCCAGTGCGTAACTGGTACTTTATTTATCGACCCAGAAAGGATGAAAGACAAAGTCGACCTCGACGGAATTTGAACTCACAACGTAATGGCAGACGAAATACGGCTACGCATTTCGCCCGGCGTGCTAACGTTTCTGCCAGCTCGCCGCCTTATTTCGGTATTGGTATACTACATCATTCACCTACACAACGGACCGTCATGACACAGATAAAGAGGCTGAAAAGGAGGATGAATGACGTCGTCTCCTCATACCGACACTCTAGAGAGAGACCACTACTGAAGGATCGATACATGACGCATAAAGCTTTATGGCATTAAGTTTGGCTTTTTATATTGTGAGTTATTTTGGTAAAACATATTATTGTTTCTCTGTTAAATGCAAACAAATTTATTCGAATTATTCTAACGTCTTTATTTCGTTTTGTACCAATGTTAGAAATCAATATTCCATTTGGGACAACAGTGAACAGTAGATACTATTAAGGGACGAATTAAATGGGTTTTTTTTTTACGTCTCTTTGCATTCTGAGTTCAAACTTCAGAGGCACAGAATTTGATAATCTTTCTAGATACAGCAGCACGCATTTCAGGATATAGAGCGATGCAATTGTTCAATATTTTCTTTATTTCTTGATTGCCTCCTGTTTTTAGGTATATGTGGCATTTTATTACGTTTTTCTTTCGAATGTCTTTCTGCTCAACGGTTTTCTGATGATGATGATATATATATATATAATATATATATATATATATATATTATATATTATATGTATGTATGTATGTATGTATGTAATATTATATATATATATATATATATATATATATATTATATATATATATATATAATATATATATATATATATATATATTATATATATATATATGTGTGTGTGGTGTGTGTGTGTGTGTATTGTAGTATGTATGTGTGTGTGTGTGTAATAATAACAATAATCTTAGGATGGAATTTATAAACATTTAATGCACCGCTACGCGCGTTTCCACAAATTATATGACTTTTAAGACCACAGTCCGTATTCCAGTTGACCATCATCATTGTTTCATTTTTTCAGGCGATATAACATTAGTGGATGAACCACAGACGGATGTTTTCTCTCTTTTTTTTTTACCAGAATGACGGTCAAACGAGTTATGCAGGCACTTTTGTGTGCATTTGTTGGGGAGGAGTAGGTGATGGGAAGAGAGGAAGGAATGGTAGTTATATAGGGATGGAGGTGTTAGTGTGTGGTGGTGTTGGATTTATTTTGCTATTCAATCAGCAGATGTTAAGGATGGATTTCATTTAAGGCATGACTATCTTCAATAAATTATGAGCTCAACAGGTACTGCTGCGATACAATGGGGTTTGTTGACTGAATTGATAAATGCAGTTGCGCATTTTTCTTTTTTACTATCTCTTCTCTGTCTATCTCCCCCTCTCTTGTTCTTCATCCTTTCTGTTTTTCCCTCCCACCATTCCCTATTCTTCTCTTCTCCCCATCACCGTTCCCTCTCTCTCACTCCTCCTCCTCGACTCTCTCGTCGCTGACACATGATGAGAGGTAAGCCATCATTCCCACTACTACCTTCACTAAGGCTAAATGGACATATCCTGTCTCTTCATAAGTCGTCTCCTTAAACGTTCAGAATAAGTTTTCCATCGTCTTGGCTTAAAAGCCCTCACCGTTTGTTTTTACTGTTTTGTTCTCTTTCATCTGTTTTTTACTGTTTTTACTTTTTTATTGTTTTTACTGTTTTGTTCTCACTGTCCTGTTCTTATTACTACTTTCATCCTCTGCAAAAAATCCCAAATTTTATTTAATTTGCTTTGTGGGGAGGATTGTTTCAATGAAGTCGCGTCTTGTCCTCACCTTCGGAACGCAGAGTAATTGAAACAGGGGCAACTGAAGAAGGAATATTCTATATGTTGTATGTCTCGTTTTTCTGGGGTTTTTTTTCGTTGTTTGAAAAAAAAGTTTGTTTCTATGTTTTTGCTTTTATGTTTTCGTTTCTCATTGTGTTTAACGTATTTTTCATGTCCTGTACCCATATATGCATGTATATATGCATATATATAGAGGTATGTACATATATGTATGTATATATGCATATATTTATATATCATATATATTTATATATCATATATATTACATGATCGAACGCCACGCATCCTTTTCCAAGAAAGTATATATATATATATATATATATATATATATATATATATTATATATATATATACCGTTGAAAGTGGGATGGACATAGGAAGAATTAAGTTTCATATATATTAAAAAAGACATCATGTCACAGTGCCTGTGCGGGGGAAAGTACAAAGTAACATGGATAACCTATACCGTGACTGATGAATTCTAATTTTATGTATTTTTGATGTTGCCGAAAACATAAATTAATAACAAATGTGAATCAAATATCAAAATGTCTTCCAGAAAAAAACGAAAGTTAATTATTATTTTTCCAAGCATAAACAATATCTTCATGTCCTATTCTTGTCTTATATATTTCTCTTCTCTGTCTTTCTGCCTCTCAATCTATCTATTTGTGTGTATGTGTGTGTGTCTGCGTGTCTATTGTGTGTATTTCTATGTATGTGTTTAAAAGTTAGCGAACAAACGTAAGGAAATAGCAATCTACAAATTTAGTTCTAGTTGAAGGTATATAATAACAAGTTGTCTCTGCCTTACATTACCAAAAGTTATGCAGTCACGCGTCTGCGCCTACGAAACTTGAAACCTTGTGTAAAGTGGAGATGAGCTAACATTTTATTATGTACGTATGTATGTATGTCGTTACTCAGTTTATTTCAAGATTTCTTGCCAATAGAGAAAGAACCGGTTTCTAACCTAAATCCGGGTCTATGTATGTATGTACGTAAGTGTGTACGTATGTATGCATCATGCATGTATGTATGTATTGTATGTATATATATATATATATATATATTATATATATGTGTGTGGTGTGTGTGTGTGTGTGTGTGTGTGTGTGTGTGTGTGTGTGTGTGTGTGTGTGTGTGTGTGTATGTGTTTGTATGTGTGTGTGTGTGTGGAGGTGCAATGGCCCAATGGTTAGGGCAGCGTACTCGCGGTTGTAGGATCGCAGTTTCGATTCCCAGACCGGGCGTTGTGAGTGTTTATTGAGCGAAAACACCTAAAGCTCCACGAGGCTCCGGCAGGGGGGGGGGGGGGCGATCCCTGCTGTACTCTTTCGCCACAACTTTCTCTCTCTCTCTTTCTTCTGTTGGCCTTCTCGCTTAGCCAGCGGGGTGGCATCATTTGAAGGCTAAAACAATGCGAAGCGCATCGTGACCAGCGATGTGTAGCAACATCTGATAGCCTGGTCGGTCACGGTGATCACGGTGATATATATATATATATATATCATCACCATCATCATCATCATCAAGCTAAAAAGACAAAAAAAAAAGAGTTTATCGCACCAGTAATGACAAATTATATTTGTTTGTTGCTGCTTCTGTATCAGCTCTGTTTTCACCGCCAATTCACGTCCAAGTTCCATGTGAAAAGTTACGTAATCTTTTGCGGTTTTAAACATCGGAGTGGCACGACACTTGGCATAGGCAAAATGTAAGATAGCACTTTTGATGCAAGTCTGAAGAAGTGCCACTCTACTTTATACTGAAGAAGTGCCACTCTAGCATTATCGCCCGGCGTTGCTCGGGTTTGTAAGGGAAATAACTATATAAGCATTTTTAGAGAGTTACTTCCCTTATATGATAGCAAAAAAATGCATTAAAAATGGGAAAAAATGATGGTAAATGTTTTTTTTAAATCGTAGACTCATCATAGACGCACGCTAATACCCAGAAGGGCTCGATATGAATGACGACTATAAGATACCCGCTTTTGGTTAAACTGCACCGCAAAATGTGGGAGTAGTTAGGAATCTAATTCGAAGGGGACAGACACTCACACAACTTCACTTTTATATATAAAGATATACATCTACTATATTACTGAGAATGTATGAAGTTGTGTGTTTTGTCTCGAAAGGTTCTGAAAGAGTGCGTTCTCGAGAAAAACTAATTTGATTTTCGAAATCTGTGTCTCGAAATGAAGGTTGTCTGTAAATAAAATAAATAGAAAAATATAATTTCCTAAGTTAAATAACTCAACTTTTAGATCGACAAATCTTCCATCCTCTATCTGTCACAACCAAGCTCTCTCCCTTTTACGTCTTCCTCTCTCTCTATATATATATATATAAAATAACCACACTCTATTACTCTCTCTGTGTATATGTGTTATCTCTCACGCATGCTGTCTCTCCCTTTCTCTTCATACGACATTATTGTTTTCATTGTGGTCAAAACTTCCTCTCGTAATATTTACTTTCATTTTATGACAGCTTTAACGCACACAATACCAACTTCCAAATCTGGTTTTCTGGTTGGGTAAAAATGATCAGACTTTAACAGCACTGTAGCATTTTCCTACAATTTTTGTGGAGTAAAGGAATTCCCAAATCGGATTCAGCGTGAAAAAGCATATCAATATATCAAATTTGAAAATTTCTAAACCCGTGACAACAACAGACTCTCTCTCTCTCTCTCTCTGCCTCTGTCTGTCTGTCTCTCTCTCTCTCTTTCTCGCTCTCCCTCTGTCTGTCTGTCTCTCTCTGTCTCTCTCTCTCTCATCGTCTCATTCTTTTTTCACTTTTCACATTGTAAACTTAGCCCTCTCTATATGCATATTTATCATACTCTCACTTTCTGTATATCGCTCGCACTAAGTATGTGTGCATGTGTGTGTGTGTGTGTATGAGTGTGTGTGTGTGTGTGCGT
>NC_043005.1:42436073-42446073 GCF_006345805.1 Octopus sinensis
GCTAAGCATTTCGCCCGGCGAGCTAACGTTTCTGCCAGCTCGCCGCCTTAATGTGATTCTGGATGCTCGTGGAATAGGAAACAGGACCACTACGGCTGGAACACTTTCTTCCTAACTGAACTCACTTGCAGCTGACTTGGTACTAAACAATTACAACAACAAAAGATTGTTTAAAACAACTTGTTGTTTGTCGTTGTTGGTATATTTGTAATACTTGCCGTGGCAGACACACTTTTTTTATTTCGGATCGTTTCGCTTCTGTACCAACATCAGTTCTACCAAAATAGCTGATAGTACAACCCCAGTAAACCTACCTTCAATATTAATCATTGACAAGACACTGAAAATTGATTGATCGCTCACACACGTTGTATTCATGGACAAAAATGTAGCACTTCACTAAATGCGAAGTTATCTGTGTGTATCGCCATGGTATGCAGCTTCATCTCAAACCGTACGCTGCTAAATGCAAAACTTCTACTACTAAACTGTGGAGGCGCAATGGCCCAGTGGTTAGGGCAGCGAACTCGCGGTCATAGGATCGTGGTTTCGATTCCCAGACCGGGCGTTGTGAGTGTTTATTGAGCAAAAACACCTAAAAGTTCCACGAGCTCTGGCAGGGGATGGCGGTGATCCCTGCTGTACTCTTTCACCACAACTTTCTCTCACTCTTACTTCCTGTTTCTGTTGTATCTGTATTTCAAAGGGCCGGCCTTGTCACACTCTGTGTCACGCTGAATATCCCCGAGAACTACGTTAAGGGTACACGTGTCTGTGGAGTGCTCAGCCACTTACACGTTAATTTCACGAGCAGGCTATTCCGTTGATTCGGATCAACCGGAACCCTCGTCGTCGTAACCGACGGAATGCTTCCATCCACTACTAAACTCTATATTATAGGCAGACAGGGATGTGTAGCATTTCCATAAGCAAAGATTTGCTGATCATTGCGTTGTTACCCTAAAGAGAAGTTTACGAATTGCAGCAATCTCACTCACACATTTTTCTAATGAAATATTTGTAGATACGAGAAAAGAAAACGTCTAGCGTATAAGGATGTAGGCCAAGACAAATTTTTGAACATAGCAGCACAAGTACTACCCTTGCATTAACGAGTATGAAAGGCAAAACTTCATGTGATTGAGAGGAATCTATTTGTTACTCATTACTCTTTACTCTTTTTCATGTTTCAGTCATTTGACTGTGGCCATGCTGGAGCACCGCCTTTAGTCGAGCAAATCGATCCCAGGACTTATTCTTTGTAAGCCTAGTACTTATTCTATCGATCACTTTTGCCGAGCCGCTAAGATACTGGGACGTAAACACACCATCATCGGTTGTCAAGCGATGTTGGAGGAACAAACACAGACACAGAAACGCATACATATATATATATATATATATACATATATAGGAAGGGCTTCTTTCAGTTTCCGTCTACCAAATCCACTCACAAGGCTTTGGTCGGCCCGAGACTAAAGTAGAAGAAGGTGGCACGCAGTGGGACTGAACCCACACAGCTACACCTACGCCAATCCTTACAAAATCTCCGTCTACTCTTTCCACTCTCTCCCCCAATTCTTACTCTCTCTTCTCTCCTCCACTTCCTCCTCCCCCCTCTCTCTCCGTATGTATGTGCGCTGCAGGATCTGGCACTCCGTCGGTTACAACGACAAGGGCGCCAGTTGAACCTATTTCTTTATTACCCACGAGGGGCTAAACACAGAGGGGACAAACAAGGACAGACATAGGTATTAAGTCGATTACATCGACCCCAGTGCGTGACTGGTACTTAATTTATCGACCCCGAAAGGATGAAAGGCAAAGTCGACCTCGGCGGAATTTGAACTCACAACGTAACGCAGACGAAATACCGCTAAGCATTTCGCCCGGCGCGCTAACGTTTCTGCCAGCTCGCCGCCAAGTTGAACCGATCAAAGAAACAGCCTGCTCGTGAAATTAACGTGCAAGTGGCTGAGCACTCTACAGACATACGTACCCTTATCGTTGTTTTAAGGGAGATTCAGCGTAACACTGAATGGGCCAAGGCTGGCCCTTTGAAATACTGGTACAAATCATTTTTGCCAACTGAGTGGACTGGAGCAACATGAAATAAAGGACTCAACGCGCTCAAGAGCACAATGTGCCGCCGGAATTGAACTCATGATCATGAGCCGAATACCCTTAACCACTAAGCCACGCGCCTTCAAATACATACATACATACATACATACATACATACATACATACATACATACATATATACATACATACATACATGCATGCATGCATACATACATGCATACATACATACATACATGCATGCATACATACATGCATACATGCATGCATGCATGCATACATGCATGCATACATACATACATACATACATACATACATACATGCATACATGCATACATGCATACATGCATACATACATACATACATACATGCATGCATGCATGCATACATACATACATACATACATACATACATACATACATACATACATACATGCGTACTTAGTACAATTATATAAATCTTGCCAATCCCATGTTACAATGTTACAATTAGTTCCAAAGACACTCACTGTGTCTGAATACCTAATATTGGACATCTCTTAATACTCACTCCCAGTTTTTCTTAATAAGCAGAATTATTTGGAGCAAGAAGTGAATCCCACTTACGTAAGTTATTCTCGGAGTATAAATTCTGTCGATGAGGTCAGAAAAGTACTTGAGAGGTATTTTTCGTCCCGAAAAAGTAAATTTTGGAAGATGGGGTTTGCAAGTCTACCAGAGACATGGAAGAGCATTGTAGAAAATGAACGAGAGTATATATTAGATTAAAGAAGAACTTTGTTTATTTTAATTTTGAAAAATGAATGAAGTATGAAAGAAAAAAACATTTTTGTATGACAATATATATTTAGCAATTATTAGCAGTATCGATAATGCCACAGAAAGTGACCTCATTTAATTCATGACCATTTAATGCGTATGACATAAAATCTTGTACAGATACTTGAAATTACTCAAAGCGAAATCACAATTACAAATCATGAGTATTACATTAATCTGGAACAATCCCCAATAATTTGTTTTATATAATCAGAAGATTCATCAAATTTTTTTAACTTTCCTTTCTCGAATATCCATATCGAGTTATTTCCATAAGTTTTCTATCAGCTTTAACGGTGAGATTTCTTTTGCTTTCCGTAGCACTTAGATTTACCTGCTTTGGATAATCTTCTACTATTAATCATAGGTATGTTTCAAATGATTGTCGTACTTACAAATCTCCAACCAGTTCAAAGAACTCTTCGTATACAGAAGAATTATTCCTGCCAAGATCTTCAGATAAGCTCTATATTTAATAATGCATGAGACCAACTCCCTTTTCCAGACATAAAGGTCCAAACCATGAAATTATGACTATCAGATTAGTTCTGGAGAAACTAATTCAATTTCGGCTCATTCCACCACAATGTTTCTTTTCACTAATGCGACGACTACTGATATTATTTTTGCAAGTGAACTTAATACAAAAAGTTGTTAGATAGAGAACTGTACAATTATTAAACACAAAAAAAAACACCCCCAAACTGACTTTGCTAATTTTTGATATCGATATCAACTTGTATGTGCTATGAGCGACTATCACTATTTTGTTTTTCGTCAACAAATGTTGAATATACCGATCCGTCATTCTGTGGCTCTGAGCTTGAATGTAAGTGAGCAGAAATGGTAACAGTTTTAATGAAGATATCTCCAGGGAGGAAAGTAGAGATTACTGTGCAACCAACACCAGCTGCAATGGCTCAGCTCATCCATTTATAAAGAGTGTCAGATCTTGCTCGCTACTTCAAACGTGAAAATTTTCATTAACCCATCAAGACACATCCTAGAACTATAACCAAATAATTAATTGCAGTTGGTCTTATGTAAAATATTACGCTAAATATGAATGTTTTGTTTTTACTAATATAAACCCAAATTGACGTTAATTTTTATTGCAATATTAATGATATCAATAATTGCATAATGCATATCGAAATTTTTGAGTACAAACTTACATAAGGTGAAAAAGAGAAAAATCTTTCTCTTCATCTTCATATATCTGGTATGAAACGCGATTAAATAAAAGGAAATGTTATGAGTATACACTTGTTTCAAATTATGTACATGTGTGTGTACAAATACACACACACACACAAACACACACACACAAACATACACACACACACACATGTATATGTGTACGTATGTAGTATGTATAATTATATATATTTGTATACATACATAGCAAACGTATACACACATATATATGCATATACATATATAAAGTAGCCACACACCTCACACACACACGCACACACACTTACACACACTTACACACACACACACACACACACACACACTTACACACACTCACACACACTCAGACCCACACATACACACGGTACTACAATTGCAAGTCGTAGTTCGAACAAAGAGTGCAAAACTGGTTGTAGTAGAATAAATATTACACATTGTTGAAGTTGGTGTTTTGTTGTTGCGTCTTGGGCTGCTCTTTATTTAATATGAAAGTTTAGGTTGTTCTCTGATCAACTTCTTGTTCTATGCTCACTGAAGTTTCTTTGGCTATACTGGAGCTTTCTCTCTCTCTCTTTCTCTCTCTTTCTATCTCCCTCTCTCTCTCAATCGCTCTCTTTTTCCTTCTCTTTTTCTGTCTTTACATACACCTACTCGTTTCTATATCTCTACGCATATACGTATGTATACGGGTGTGCGTGCTGTACATATATGTGTGTATGTGTATGTGTTTGAAATGAGATTTTACAACTCGTTTTCTCGAAATCACAATAACTTTGCAAACCTTTGTTAAAGAATAAAGATTGACAGAGTCTTATCTTCTAATGTTCTTAGTCTTTTGAATTGCTGTGTTGGCTGGATAACTTGTACTCATATGTCTTACAGAATTCTCAGCTCTTGGCCAAATCCAGGTACTTTTCAATGTATTCTCTTTCTACAGCTATTATAAAGCAGGATAATAAAATCAATGAATTCACATACTTTTCGTTTATTGTGACCATGTCTGACCTCTGTGTATCTATTACATTATCGGTTTGCACAGTCATTTTTGAGAACTCGAGCAAGCCATAGCACTATTAGTTAAAATCTTAATCTCCTACTAACCTCAAAATGTATGTTCCTTCTATCTTCTTATATTTTCTTTTAACACTATATTGCTCCTTTAAAACATTATATAGACGAAAATATCACCACATCTTCCTGGTTGTTGTTGATTTTTGTTTATAACAAGGTTGGTCCCTTCGATTGTTTGTGCACAGCCACGATGAGGGTTTATATATATTTTTCTTTTCTCTTTAATCTTTCATCTAATAGCCAAGTTCATTATTCCTTTCCGGTTATATCTTCTAATTTCTGGAAACCGTGCCAATGTATTACTTCTTCATTCCAATTTTCCATCCTCTACTCTTTCCTTTTCCTGCTTCTATATATATATATATATATATTATATATATATATATATATATATATATATGTATGTATATATATATATATATCATCATTGATCTTGTGGTTACACGTATAAGTTTCTTTTCACTTTTCTTCACACACCTTTAGTTCTATGATTGCTAAGTGTACTGTGTCTATTATTTAGAGTAGTCCTTTGATTCTTTCTTGGTTAATACCAGCTACTTACAATGTTGCATGGATATAACTCACATTTTTCGTTTTCTGAAGGAAAGCAGTATACTCTACTGTCCATCTCTATATTGATATTCCTTACATTTACTACGTTTTCTCAGATCTTCCATGCTAAATTCTTACATTTCGTCTCCAGCTTTTACTTTATTTCCTTTTCGGATATATGTCAACTTAACGCAGTACACCCAGATACCGTTCGTTCTTCTTCAAAGTTACATAACACTGTATTAACCGGAGAAAATTTCCTTCAAACAGTATCGCTTTTTTCTAAAACAAGTCTTTGAAATGAGTTGATATTGCCTTATATTCAAATACGTTTGCTGAGAATATCCCCAAAATTTACTCTCTGTGTACTGTTCTATATTTAAGAGATGAGGAATTATGTACATTTTTTACATTTTTTACATTATTTACATTTGATGGATAGTTGTCCTCATCTTTGTTGATAACACAACGTTTCGGCTGGTATACCCTCCAGTCTTCATCAGGTGTCTTGGGGAAATTTCGAACCTGGGTTCTCATTCCTAAAGTATTTTTCGATGTTGTTGTTGTTGTTGTTGTTTTTATTATTATTATTGTTATTATTATTGTTATTATTATTATTATCATCACCATCATCATCATCATCATCATCATCATCATTATTATTATTATTATTATTATTATTATTATTATTATTATTATTATTATTATTATTATTACTGAGTGAGAGAGCAGTGCATGCCATCAAAGTGACACTGGGGTAAAATATACGAAGCCCAGTATACCCATCATGACTAGCCGTCTGATAAAGGTACACCAGGCACATGCATCATAACCAAATGTGTGTGACATGGTGATCTCATATCAAGATAAACAGCGTGTGACCTTGCAGGTGGGGCCCAATTAGAATTTTCTTCTGGTCGAATAGCCCATCCCACTCAAAAGGTCCCTGAATAAGGATTGTTTAAGGATATTTCCAAAGGTGAATTATCCAGACCTCCAAGAATTCCTTTCCACACACGGCTATGATGCTCCTCCACTACTTCTGCTCGTGGTCAAAGATGCACATATCGTCAGCCACTAAGGGACATGCTCAACTGGTTATGGTCAAACAATTGACAAGCAAATCTGTGGTATTGAGCAGAATATTTGCTGTAGCCCATCTTTTATACCAAGACAAAGCAATGTACATGATAACACTTCCAATCAGTTAAGATCAGGGGACATGAGAGCCACTGTCTGGTATTGCATCAGGGCATTTATTATTATTGTTGTTGTTGTTGTTGTTGTTGTTTGTTGTTGTTGTTGTGGTTGTTGCTGTTGCTGTTGTTGTTGCTGTTGTTGTTGCTGTTGTTGTTGTTGCTGTTGCTGTTGCGGGTTTGTACCCCGCGTTCTTAAACATTATGCCATATGCCCATAGTGGTTAAGAGCGCGAACTACTAACCCCAAGATTCCCAGTTCTTTCAGGCAGGGACGTGAATAATAATAACAACAGCAACATCGAAAAATACTTTAGAGGTGAGAACCCAGGTTCAAAATTTCCCCAAGACACCTGATGAAGGCTGGAGGGTATATCAGCCGAGATGTTGTGTTAACAACAAACAAGATGAGGACAAATATCTGTTAAATGTAAATAATGTAAATAATTACTTTCTATGTATTTAAAATAATTATGCAGAGCTCAAAATGTTTAGCGCTAATTTGTAATACATTTTTGTATGGCTGTATCATTCGGGCATCAAATAAATGCAGATTAATCATCATCATCATCACCATCATCATTATATTATTATTATTATTATTATTATTATTATTATTATTATTATTATTATTATTATTATTGTCACGAACTTTCACTGCACTACCGACTCCAGCTTTATGTGCCTTGCGTAGGTGTTGAGATTTATTGTAGTGCTCTTATTTTCACTGTATTGAAAGTGCTTTACGTAGGATGTGCGCGGTGCCTAGTAGGACTATTTTCCGTATGTTATATACATTTATAAGTCCTGGCATTTTGTCGGAAGGTTTTTTTTATCATATCAAATGCACCTACTACTGTAGGACTTGTTTCCGTTTTTAGGCTCCACATTTGTGTTATTATTATTATTATTATTATTATTATAATTATTATTATTATTATTATTATTATTATTATTATTATTATTCAACATTTGGTAGTTTTGAGACAAATTTCTATTTTATCACCTGCTACCTCTCTGTGTTGCTGGGGTGTGTGCTGTATTGTGTGTTCTTTTTTGCTGTCTGGGGAGTGCAGACTCTTCCTTGTATCATATTGCGTCAGTTTCTTTTGCTATGGGGTCTAGTTGCAGTCTCTTGTATTAGTGATTGTATTTTATGTAATCAAGTTGTTTATTTTTTTTTGTTGGATACACAGTCTGTTGATCATTGTTTGTTTTATTGGATATTTGTTTTATAGAGTGTATCTTGTGTGTGTGTGGATTGTATCGTTTGAGTTATTTTATTGAATTGATAGTGTCTTGCGTAAGATATGGGCTGTTCCTAAAGTGTTATCTTTTGGATAATGTATAGTGCTGAGGGTCCAGGTATAGCTTCTACGTTTTTGTTCATGTTTCTTTTTTATCATGCTCTGTGCTCCAATTATTACTGGTATTGTTTTCACCTTTATGTCCCACATCTTGGATACTTCAAATTCAAGCTCTTTCTACTTTCACAATTTTGGGCAATACTTTTGTCAGAAGGGATTGCAATTCAAATCAGTAAGCAGTTGTTTTTTTTTTCCCCCAATCCTTGATTACTAAGTGTAGGTGGTTAAATTTTCTTTCTTTGTCAGTTTGAACAGGCATATTCCAGATTATTGTGGACTTGTCGTTGCTTTGTACATTGTTTGGTACATACCTATACAATTTCTTGTCAGTTTTTATGTAGTAGTCTTTGCATATTGTCTGGTGAATATAATTACTTACTTGGTTATGTCTGTATATATATTCAGATCTGGTAAAGATTGGACAGCCAAAGATGATGTGATCAACTCTCTCGTTGTGCTAGTTACACATTCTGCATTTGGTGTTAGAGCCTGTTTTCATCATTTTGCTTTTATAGTTTTTTGCGGTCAGGAATTATTCTTGTGCAGCGAGAACCAGTCTTTCCGTTCCATCTTGTAGTCCAGAACTTTTGAGCCATACCTAGTTTTTACTTGATTTCACTTCTCTGCCAGGCCTTGCAGGGTTTTGGCGATGGAGTGACTTTTTCTTAATTTCTACTTTAGTATGTTTTGTAGCTCTGTTTTTTTTCTCTCTCTCTCTCTCTCTCTCTCTCTCTCTCTCTCTCTCTCTCTCTCTCTCTCTCTCTCTCTCTCTCTCTCTCTCTCTCTCTCTCTCTCTCTCTCTCTCTCTCTGACGATTTTGTAGTTCTGTTCTTGCTTTTTGTTTCTTTGACCATTTCTTCCATGATGTCTCGTCTGAGAACAGTGCATCTGTGTAGTTTCTGTTTTGTGTATTTGCCGCCTCCTTGTGTATAGAGAAAAGCGATTTCTTTTCCTCGTGTTGCTTTATTATATGTAGTAGTCTTCCACTCTTTGTTTCTATTTACTTCTCTAGTCCAACTATTGTTATTTTATAGTAGTTCTCTGTGTCAGGAATCCTTCTGTGCAGGGGAGATACATTCTGTCTGCATCTGCTTTGGGGTGGTGACTTCGGTATTCAGCTAAAAGTTTTCTGGATTTTCTATTTAAGTTTCTGAAGTCAGTGATCTTCTAGTTTATTATGTTGAGGCAGTAATTTATGCCTGGTATGGTTAGCGTATTTACTCCTATTATCTTATTTTTAGCACTGAGTTCAGTGTTTAACATTAATCAAACTCTTCTGTAATACTTTCTCCTAATTTTCTTTTTCATTTCTGTGTGTTGTATTTTAGCTGTTTCGTCTACTCTTGGATATTTGTATGGGCGATTGTGGTCTAATTCTTTGATTTCTCTGTCTATGTCGAGTGCAGTGTTTTCAGTGCTGATTCTCGCCATCACTTCAGCACATTTGTTCAGCCCCATACTCATCCCGATGTCCTTGCTGAAACTATGGACAATTTTGAAACGGTTTCTCTATTCTGTGGTATTTGTAGTGAAAATCTTTTAGTTATCCATGTATAGGAGATGGTATCATCATCATCATCGTCATCATCGAATTATGAAGAACTTGTTTTTGACCGTTTCTTTAACGCAGAACACAAAGATTTCGTCCTCGAAGTTAAGTTTCGAGCTCGAACGCACGAAGAGTGGAAAACTGTTCGACGGTCAAGATGGCAATGGT
>NC_043005.1:42448573-42536073 GCF_006345805.1 Octopus sinensis
TCTTTTTGTGTTGCTGTAGTCTGTACTCTGTTATGGTGTCTGGTCTTTCTCTTCAATTTAAGCATATATCATAATTTCGAACTATACAAAAGCATTATCAAGTAGCAAAACTGTTAATGGATTGTTCTTCCTAAGACTAATTTTATCGGTATCTAGCTGAGAATTCATTTTGCATTGCATTAGACCAAAGGAGGTGTCCCTTAATTAGCGATAAGGGTAAAAATCTTAAAATCTAACGACTGAATAACTGGGAATTAGCTCTTGTGAAAAAGTCTGTAACGTGAGAACCCGTGACTGGGTGGTTAAGTTATTCGGCTCAGGATCGTAAGGTCGAGATTTCAACGATCGTAAGGTTGCTGTGCTCTTGAGCAAGACACTTTATTTCACATTGCTCCAGTACACGCAACTAGCAAAATGAATAATACCTGTATTTCAAAGGGCCTGCCTTGTCACACTGAATCTCCATGAGAGCTACGTTAAAGGTATGGTATACGTTTCAGTGGAGTGCTCAGCCAATTGTACATTGATTTCACGAGCAGGCAGTTCCGTTGATAGGATCAACTGGAACCCTCGTCGTCGAAACCGAAGGAGTGCCAAAGCCTGTAACAGAACTCTGAAATAATGTTTCTTGTTTTAATGTACACTAAAACTAAGGAAGGGAAAACTGGAGGGATTGTTAAAAGAAAATGGGTAATGAAAAATATAAAAGTTGAAAAGTACTAAAAAGTCATTATGAAATGTAATGAGATTAAAACTGATTACATGTAATCATTAGAAGATTGGTTAAGACAAAAATAGAGTTTGTGATTGTTTCTGATAAAGAATTAAATATTAATCTAATCCTGCGCATGGAAACGAGCATGGAAAGATATGACGCTAAAAATATCGGGTGCAAATTTTGGCACAAGGTCAGCAATTTCGGGGAAGAGGTGAGTGGATTACATCAACTTCAATGCTCAACTGTTACTTATCTTATCGATCTCGAAAGTATGAAAAGTAATGTTGACCCTGGTGGAATGTGAAATAAAGCGCTAAAAATATTGGTTTCACATTTTGGCACAAGGCCAGCAATTTCAAAGGAGGGATCAAGTCGATTACATTACCCCCAGTACCCAACTGGTATTTATTTTATTGACACCAAAAGAATGAGAAACAAAGTTAACCCCGGCGGAATTTTGAGCTCAGAACGTAAGGACAGCCAAATGCTGCTAAGCATTTTGCCTGGCATGCTAACGATTCTGCCAGCTCACTGCCTAAAAGTGTTAAAAATATTTTAAAAAGTGTATTGTTATAAACTATAGTGAGATAGAAATTTCTCATGTGGGCTAAGACTGAAGAGAAGAAACAGTGAGAATGCATGATTATTCCCTTAAAATTGTCTAGTTTTACATATCCACTCAGGTGGTCGTATCATTTTCCAGTCTACCAAGAAGTACTTTTTGAAGTGGTGATATTTAGTGGAAACATCATTACTGCTCTTGATATCTCTTCTTCAATATGCAATTTTTTACTTCCTATATCTGGAGAATTTACATATCTAGAGACTTTCTAATTATTATTAGTATTCTAATTAGTATTCTTTCACACTCTAGACATGGCTGGTTTTGTTTTGCATTCCGATCTCCTACATTTCTTTCATCAGTTAATTCAGTTACCTTATATGTTATTAAATTTCTACATTGTGAATACAGTTGTAACTCAGTTTAAGGTTGTTTATGTTGCATGTTCTCTCTCTCTTCTTTTTTTTTTGTATAACTATTTGAATGAAAAGTGTTAGTGGATTAAAGATGGGAACTTTTGGTCTGTAGTATTGCACAGCATTATATTCAAAACTTAGAAAAAGTGTGAATCAAATAATGTTACATCGTCTCTTACAACTAGTTGATAACGTAGGTTAGGAATATATGTGACCTTATCTTTTAATCCACTAACTCTTGCCATTTATTGTACTTGGGAGACCGCATTTATGCGCCGCCATTCTTTATTCTGCTTCGAAATACAAAAAAAAAGACCTGATGTAAACTTTCTGGACAACTTCGCTCGCTTTCTTCATTGCCCATGACGTCGTTGCAATATGTATCCCACTTGTATTTAACCATATCACATATCCTATTCTTCTCTGACACATATATTTCTCAGATCCAATCTCAAATGCCAAAGATATATTCTCTTTTCTAAATTCGCTCCAAAAGGTGATGTCTGCCAGAACCTCAGGGTCAAAGATTTCCTCCCCTCACTCCTCCAAAAATCTCTGGGCCATCAATCATTCTCTTGACTCCTTGAACAAAAAGTATCTTTTCGACTATGTTTCGTCTTGCATTGAGGACATCTATGTAACCTTTCACTTCTCCGAAGGCACTATTCATAGTAACTCCCAAATTCACGGCTCCACATGGCTCTCTCACTCATCACACGTCTATACTGACATTGCAAAAGCCGAGTCTTTTGCAACTCTCACTTCAAATTGTCTCTTCCCTTGATCGCATCTCAGATCTGCACTTATATGAAACACCCTAGACCATTCACCTTCAAATCGAATCTACACTACACTCTGTCTCTATCGAGTCATCCTATCACTGTCTTATTACCTGCAACTAAACCCCACATATCCACATACCACACGTCATTCATTACGCCATGTACCATGTGGTAAGTCAAGTTAGCCAACTGCTTAGATTACCATCAGTTTTATGGAGACTATTTTTGCAAGCCATGTGCTTCACTCATCACTCACCGAAATCAGTTAGGCGAGGAGCTGAGGGTATGCTTCTAGTCATTCCCTTCACATTAGGCACCTAGCAAAATTGTAACACCTAAGTCCACTGAATAGTTTATTTATAACTGTGCCGAAGCTATTCAAGCAAAAAGCAAAACTCAATGTCTCGCGATATTATTACGCCTCTAAAAACTGGGTAGCATTTACTCAGGAATGCAGCAACTGCAGGTCAGTTACCTGAACTACGTGTGATTACTTCATGCTATCTCGACTTCTAAACTGCAGATGGTTCTTTTGGTCCCTTGCCCAAAGTATTTCTACCTGCTACACAGAATCTTCTTTCTCTCCCAAACAATGATTCTGTGAGTAGTACCTCAGCAGAGAAAGCCTCTAGTTTCGATTTTGTTTTGCAGCTAGCTTGGCATTCTATACACTTGGCAAAATCTCTACCAATTCTAACCTATTATCACTCTCAAGACTATCACCTTCCAAACGCATACATGTGCGAAAGAAACTACGGTTATTTCCCACCAACAACAAGGCCGTTGGCAATGACCATGTCCCTCCCATTATCTTCAAACACTGCATCAAGAACTAGCCTCTCTATGTACTATACTCTTTAATGTCGTTCTCTCTACACAGACCAAATCTGATCTTTGGAAATTCGCCAAACAGAATATACTATTGCGGTGTTTTGTTGACCAAGTTTTTTCTTCCTTCATTCTACCGACGTCGGCATCTCCTAGTGTTCACTTTTGACATTCACTCTATCTTATATATATTTATTAGCAACTAACTATCCGTCAAATCCAACGGTACACCCTCCTACACTGATGATACTATTATCCATACCATTTGAATATTTCCCAGCCATGTATTATCTATCACACGCTAAACCTACAGTGACTTCATTAACTAAGAACACGAAAACATCCTCCAAAACAAATATACCAATCAATCTCTTAACAGCAACAAAGTACACACACTACACACACCGGTTCCAAAGATACGCAAAGACCATGTGTACTACACCTTCTTCCTGAGACAGCAAGTTAAAAAACATCGAATATCGTTTTATCGATGATTTGTAAAAGGTGGAGGCAAAATAGCGCTTATATACTTTTCATTTCTTTATAAATCCAAGCTATTTGCCTGATTTAAATTAATGAATTACATTTTTGCCTCTGTATTTACATCATTGATAAGATTTTTATGCTTTCTTCAGGATCAGAGTCTAGGTACTATTTTGCATTTCATAAAGGATTTTATTTTTGTCGGATGATAGGATTATTTTTTTTTTTTATCTGTGATTGTACTTAATATTGATTTCAAATTTGGCACAAGACCGCAATTTCAAGGGATGGGACTAGCCAATTACATCGACCTCAATACTCAACTGGTACTTATCAACCCCGAAAGGATGAAAGGCAAAGTCGATCTCAGTGGCATTTGAACTCAGAACCGAAGAAATGCCGCTAAGCAGTTTTCCTGGTACGCTAATGATTAAGCCAGCTCGTCGCTCTGTGACTGTACTTAATATTATATTTCAGTTTGCTTTGGAAGATATTGATATAAGAACGGAAATTGGTGTTGCTTTTAATACGTAAGTGATCGAATTCTTATGTTTCTTGATCTTTAATTTGCAGGAGGAAGTTACGTGTTTTATGACTTAACAGTAGGAAGGTTCGCGGATCTCAGAATCGTAGAAGTAAGCTTCCTGCGTATGCGTTTAAGTAAACCAATTTCTCAGTAACTTTTTCCACATAATAAATGGTAAGGCAGAAATATTTTTTGTAGTGTAGCTGATGTATATTTTCGTAACTGACACTGCAGTCTTCCCTCATGAAGAATTCTCTACAACATACTATGTTATATATGCATGTGTAAGTGTGTATGTGCCTGTTCGTACGTGTGCGTAATATATGTATATGCGGATTGATTCACATGATATGAAAGCTGTCTCATTAATGAGGCATTTCTACGTAATGCATTATACTGTCACACATTTGTACGACAAGAATACAATTCTCTGTAAGTCTATACATTGATAAGGAACAGCAAGATTATCGGATTAATTTTAATTGCAGCTTTTATAACAACGAACTTTACTGAGACTATGCACTCAATACAGCAATTACACTTATTGAACTTACATACGTTCATATGTTTTCGTGGATGTAATGCAAAAGATGTGCTGAGATTGTGTTTTGTCAATTTTTCTTTTTTTTTTCTGTACTGAAGGAAACTATTACGTCAGATCTCCACTGGAGCATAATTTTGAGGCATTTAGTTGCGGAGAAAATGGATATTTAGCACAAAATACATAGGTAGCGTGTAAATGCTGCTCATCTGGGAGCGAATAAAAGGGATGAAAGCTAGCTTACTTGTACCATGACTATCATACGACTTGCAGTCCATGAAATAGATGGACGCTTTGTTTGATTTACTAATGATCCTATTATAGCTTTTGCAGGGGGCTTAAGATTTTATAATATTGTATGAAGGGAAGCTCGACCGGTAACGCCACCATCACCAATTTACCGATTTTTTTCTTTTTTTGTTGTTGTTTTTGCAATAAAATAGTTTTAAACTATTAATGGTAAGATACTATGGATATATCTTGTCGGTAAACTTCCTTCGCGGTGAACTTTCTTCACGGTGAATTGATGGCGGTGAACTTACCTGTAATCGTAAGATCTTTCTCATGCTTACAATACGTGTTAACAAGCGAGAGTACGTGTTCCCTAAACCTGAGAGAAATTCTCCTTAAGATGGCGGGCTGGCAGAATCCTTCGCTCGCCGAGAAGAATGCTTGATGGCATTTCGTCCATCTTTACATTCTGAGTTCAAATTCCGCCGAGGTCGACTTTGCTTTTCATCCTTTCGAGGTCGATATAATATGCACCAGCTGAAGACTAGGATTGATGTAACCAACATCCCCACCTCCTAAAAATTGCTGGCCTTGTGACAAAATTTGGAATATTTACTCTCCTTGAAATCATGCTCTAAATTCTTAGATACCTCCGAAAAGACGGAATGCCTTTGATCAAAAAGACGATTGATCAAGAGTCACCTAGAGATGGACACTAAAAATAGCTAGATAAAAAAAAAATAAATTCGAAAACTTTAGGGGAAGACTAAAGACTAAAGAGTTAGAGAATTTATCATGTCCAAAGTCTTTCTACGAGTAAAAGAACAGAATAAATTAAAATGTTCATTCAACAACTTACTTCTATCGCTCCATACTTATATATCAGTGGAGGCGCAATGGCCCAGTGGTTAGGGCAGCGGACTCGCGGTCGTAGGATCGCGGTTTCGATTCCCAGACCGGGCGTTGTGAGTGTTTATTGAGCGAAAACACCTAAAGCTCCACGACGCTCCGGCAGGGGATGGTGGTGATCCCTGCTGTACTCTTTCACCACAACTTTCTCTCACTCTTTCTTCCTGTTTCTGTTGTACCTGTATTTCAAAGGGCCGGCATTGTCACTCTCTGTGTCACGCTGAATATCCCCGAGAACTACGTTAAGGGTACACGTGTCTGTGGAGTGCTCAGCCACTTACACGTTAATTTCACGAGCAGGCTGTTCCGTTGGTCGGATCAACCGGAACCCTCATCGTCGTAACCGACGGAGTGCTTCCAAAAAGATGGGAGAAAAAAAAAACTTATATATCCTCTAAGGCGAGGAACTGACAGAAACATTAACTCGCCGGGCAAAATCTTAAGCGGTATTTCGTCCGTCTTTATGTTCTCTATTCACATTCTACCGAGGTCGATTTTGCCTTCCACCTCTTCGGGGTCGATAGAGTAAGTACCAGTAAAGAACTAGGCTCGAGGTAATAAACTTACACCAACACCAAAAATTATTGGCCTTATGCGAGATGCTAAAACTATTTGTCTCTTTTTGTCTCTATTGTCCTTACCTCCACCATCTATTTCTTTTCTCATTTCTCCTACTTTCTCAGATCAATTTATTTATCTATCTATCTATCTATCTATCTATCTATCTATCTATCTATCTAGCGATCTGTCTGTCTGTTTGCGTACCTAGCTATCTACAAGTATATGTATGTATTTGTGTGTGTAGATATATATTCTGTAAATAATATTTTATACAAACTCAGAGCTTATAAGCGATCACCGCTCCTCAAATCATCGCAGAAAACGCTCATGTTTGTTTAAAAATCAACTCCGTGTTCGCTTATAAGCTTTATTATTATTTACAGAATTGTCACTCGTCACCACTTCTTAAATCACCGCGAGCGCCTACACATGCACTCATAAATATGTATGTATGTATGTATGTATGTATGTATGTATGTATGTATGTATGTATGTAGTATGTTGATGTATGTATGTATTTATGTATCATCTATCTATCTATCTATCTATCTATCTATCTATCTATCTATCTATCTATCTATCTATCTATCTATCTCTATATATATCTAATTTTTTTTCGTAAGGGATCAAAAGCCAAGGCTGTGTAGATTTTAGAACATTATAGATAGAACCTGGAACTTAACTATGGTCTATCTATAGCACTTATTCAGCATTACCTGACACCTTAGGACTCAATGACACCATTACCTCTCATAACTTATATATATATATATATATATATATATATATATATAATACATACATATATGTATATGTACATATATATATATATATGTATGTATGTAGTATGTATGTATGTATGTATGTATGTATGTATGTATATATGTGTATATATATATATATATATATATATATATTATATATAGATATAGAGAGAGAGAGAGAGAGAGAGAGAAAGAAACAGAAAGAGAGTGAGTGAGAGAGATCCCCCTTACACATAAACACAGTTTTATTTATATTTCATTGTAAATACATTTGTGATATTTAGATAAAAGCCACAAGAACGCACCTGATCTGCAACAAATTTTCCTCAAGCTATAATAAAACGTAATAATAATAATAGATGGGGAAATATGGAGATGAAATAGCAGACTAGTATCAGTATTTTACAAAAGTCTACCTAGAAGAAACTTACAAAGTCAGGTATGATATTAAACTTTGTACACATGAAATAACTCGGCTAATATAATGTTATACCAAGTTATATTGTTTGTATTAAGAACTTAAATCTTATACTACGACAAGACACCTAAATTCTTTAAACCACTTTCTTTTTCCGCTTGCATTTTCATAATACATTGTTTCTCGTTATGCTGGATAGATAGGTAGATAGATAGATAGATAGATTGACAATAGATATGTTTCTTTATTAGCCACACAGGGCTGCACACAGGATAGAACAAATTACAAGGTAGAGTTTCTTTTGAAGGTATTAAAAAAAAAAAAGAAAAAAAAAAAAAAAGGAAGGGGGAGGTTCGATCAAAAGGGATCGTAAAAGGAGAGAAAGAGGCAAAATAAGGGGGTTAGATAAATAGATAGAGAGTGAGATAAATGGACATAAATAATTACATACACACATGCATACACAGATGATATATATATATATATATATATAATAATATATATTATATATATAGTATATATATATATATAGATATAATAATATATATATATACATATATATATATATATATATATATATATATATATATAATATATATTATATATATATATATATATATATATATATAAATATATAATATATATATATATATATATATATATATATATCTATATATATATATCTATATATACATATATATATACATATATATATAGATCTATATATATATATTATATATATATATATATATAATATGTCCGGTCACTCGCCTCATTTATGACCTTCTGTAGCTTGGAATCATCTGCAATATTTTATGTTGCTGTGCTTGATGATGTCATTAATGTCATTAATGTAATGATGAAAAGAAGTGGGCCCAGCACAGTGCCTTGCGGAACGCCACTACTGACTTTGGCTGGGCTTGATTTTACCCCTTCAACTACAACATGTTGAGATCTGTCTGTCAGGAAACACTTGATCCATTTCAGAACTTTCCAGAGACACCAATGTTGGATAGTTTTTTCAATAGGATCTTGTGATCGACCCTGTCGAAGGCCTTACTGAAATCAAGGTAGATGACATCGGTGTTGGAGCCCTCTCCCAAAGCTCTCAAAATGTCATCAAAGTGATGCAGGAGCTGCGTTAGGCAGTCCCTTCCATTACGGAACCCAATGTATATATAATGTATATATATATATTTTATATATATATATATATATATATATATATATATAATATATATATATATATACATATATACATATATACATATATATATATATATATATATATATATATATATATATATATATATTATATATATATATATATATATATATGTGAAAAATGTGACCGCGTGTGTATGTTGGCGATTTTTTTCTCTCTGTCTTCCCTTCTGGGATCTTTCCTTCTATGTTCTGACGAAGAGCTCCACTGAAACGTTAAAACCTCCTTCTTCCCTTCTTCCTGAGCGTCCAATAATATTTTTATTGTTCCACGTCCTCGCGTTGTTGTGTTTCAAGTTTGGATTAACTATATATATATATATATATATATATATATATATATATATATGTATATATATACATACATATAATTACATGTATGTGTGCGCGCGCGTATGTGTTTGTGTGTTTGCATGCAGGACGAGATAGAGACATGGTATCAAGAAGTCCCTATTCGAAATAGTCACATTGCGCAGCAATACACCGGTCCCAGCATTCCGCTGACTTTTGGAATCCGGTTTGAAAGTCGTTTTCCATAAGCGAATCGAGGATCTTCTGAGATTCGTTCTGGATCTCGATAATCGTGTTGAAATGACAATCTCTGAGCTACATTTTCATCTTGGGAAATAGATGGAAGACAGCAGGTGTATTGCTGCGCAGGGTTACTATTTCGAATTAGGAATTTTTTGAATGGGGAATAGGACAGGTGTGGAAGCGATACCATGTTGCTTTTGGTGAGAAACTCACAAGTGAGGAGAGCTCGGAGACCGGGTGCATTGTCGTTGTGACGAATCCAGTTCCTCACGCTCCACAGATCCGGTCGCTTTCGCTAAATATCCTTCCTCAGGCGTTTCAAAACGTCGCAGTAGAATTCTTGATTGACGATCTAGACCTAGGCGACGAATTCTCGATGCTCAACACCGCAGATGTCGGGAAAATAAAACGACGAACATGATTTTGATTGAGCTGCGACTTTGTCGTGCCTTTTTGAAGCGCCCGTGCCACTCGAAAGATTGCGTATGACCAATTACCTCGTTGTCGTATGCTTGCCGAAGCATGCCCAAGTTTAACGCAAAATTACACTCTAGCTCTTTGTTCCAACTTCCTGTCCATGACAAAATCGCAGACTACTGCATACAACGATGCAATAGATAAACAAATGCATAAACAGAATCGGATGTACAAAGTGACATTCTCTAATTCTATACAAAATGAATAGTCACGTTGTTTGATAAGAAGCTGCATATATTATATATCTTAAGTCTAAATGTCGTTACATAAATATTTTTAAAATTATCCACCCAATATTTATATACATACATACATACATACATACATACATACATACATACATACATACATACATTCATACATACATACATACATACATACATACATACATACATACATACATACATACATACATACATACGTAATTATGTATGTATATATATAAATATTGGGTGGGGGGATAATTTTAAAAATATTTATGTAACGACATTATATATTCGATAGAATCTGGGCACATCAACATGTACGATGCCAGAAATGGTTAGGTACGGTAACATAGGGTTTGCAATGAGGTAACACAACCATAAAGGTATCACGGAATCTGGACAGATTTCTTCAAGAAATACTGGATAAGCCACCCATACCTGGATACAACTCAATCAACAAGAACTCACTACTTGAATGGGCTATAAATAAAACTTGACTGAAACAGGGTTTAGATAATCCTATCAGGTGGTGCTATTAAGTTAGACATGGCCTGGACCAATCTTTGGTCGAAACATATCTAAGTTTATCTAAGTTTTCATATATATACACACACATATATATTGTGTGTGTGTGTTTGTGCGTGTGTGTGTGTGTCTGTGTATGTATGTATGTATCTCTATATATAAAACTGAGAATGTGTGTCTGTCTGTCCGTGTGTTTCCCTAAAACACATCCCTTACTTAGGGTCCATGTACTTTCATGGGCAAAAAAATGTTCAACTTCTTGCCTAGAGCGAGCCCATAGCAATATCATATCTTCTCCACTATTTCAGTATTACGTGTTAAAAGTGAAACAAAAATATTTCTCTATTTTATGTCAGATGCTTTCACTTTCACAATAAAAATAATAATAACAATTGAATTACATGTAGTATGTAATAATTAATATCAAACTAAAGTATAATATAATCGTAACATAACAAAAGTAAAAATAGCAATTGGTATAAAATTGCATCAATGACTTGAACTTGAATGAGTGGTTTCACATGAATGGGAATAAATTGAAAATAAAATTAGCGTGCAGAAATGGAATAGTCCAGATGGACTATTTATACATAAAGAACTATAGCTTCAACTGCGTACTGCTGTTATTATTATTATTACTGTTTAAACTTACACGTTTGTTGGTTCCTCGCAGGGAACGTTGGTGTGTTGCATTTGTTAAATAATTGTAAACTGTAACTCCCCATTTGGGAGAAGGTGCTTTGTTATTGTTTAAAAATTGAAATTGTATCCTGTTTGGGGAAATTGACAATATCCCGTTACACGGAAGCATTTTTCTAGAATGCCTTCGATAGAAGAAGTCCAAAAGGAATTTCGCTGCAGCGCGGCTGGGCGCGAACTCATTAAAATTAAAATGGAAGAAATACAAACCTATTTTGGATTGATTACCGACAAAGACGTGAATCTAGGATAACACCAACAACACGAAATAAAAAATTAAATTAAAGAAAAGACTATTGTCTATAAAGTATACAATGTAGAGAAACAAAAGATTTGAACACCTGGAGGAAAGCACCATCGAAAAGTGTCTTGGTGAGACTATGAAAGATAATCGCGGTAAATTCGCCACAATAGAAGCAAGGTTCGAGTCAACAGAGCGTGCAAGGGAGTACTCGACTGGAACCTTGCAAAGTGGAAATATTTTATTTTCACCTTTATATCTGGGACGTAGGACGTCCCGGATAAAAATTTAAAATGTTCCCTCAGAAGTAGAGGTAGGCTGGATTGTAGCCACACTTCTAAACAAGAGGGAGGAAAAGATACAATTGATCGAAATTGCAAGAGACGGGCCTACGATTCCAGTCTGTTATATATTTTGAGTATTGTTATCACTAGCGATATCAAGATATACCTTTGTATTTTGTATTTTATGTGTAGATGTATATATATAGATGTACATGTAATATGTACACATATATATACACATATATACTTGCACTAGTACTATGACCCGGCAACGACGGATCATAATTCTAGTATATATATATATATATATGTATATATATGTATATGTATATATGTATGTATGTATATAGTATGTATGTATGTATGTATGTATGTATGTATGTATGTATGTATATGTATGTATGTATGTATGTATGTATGTGTGTGTGTATGTGTGTGTGTGTGTGTGTTGGCTAGTTGTAGGATTCGGTAGAATCTGGGCACATCAACAAGTACGATGCCAGAAATGGTTAGGTACAGTAACATAGCGTTTGCAATGAGGTAACACAACCATAAAGGTATCACATGTTGGCATGATAGTGTAGACATAAAGGTACCAAAATCTTATTTAGTCTGTAGATCCGACTAGGAGCTGGTTCTAGGTGCAGTATAAGTATGAAAAAGAACATATTACATGAAGGCTACAAAACGGCTGTAATCACATAGAAGTTATACGGAAAATAAATCTTCACCTCTCTTACTTTCTGATTTTATGCCTTACAACACACACACACACATACATACACACACACACACATACAAACGCACATCAAACACATACACAAACGCAGACATTCATGCAATATAAGTACTATTCTCTATCTTCCTTTCTCTCTTTCTCTCTCTCTCTTTCTTTCTCAGTCTTTCTGTGTGTGTGTGTGTGTTTATGTGTGTGTGTTTGTGTGTGTGTGTTTGTGTCTCTCTCTCTTCCCCGATATAGTTATCTCTCTATATATACATATATAGATATCTAGATACGTATATATGTATATGTAGGTAGATAGATATAGATAGATAGATAGATAGATAGATAGATAGATAGATAGATAGATAGATAGATAGATAGGCAGTCAGGCAGGTAGGCTGGCAGGCAGGCAGACATATAGGTAGGTTGGTAGGTAGGTTGGTAGGTAGGTAGGTAGGTAGGCAGGCAGACAGGTAGGTAGGTAGATAAATAGAAGCGTAGGAAAATAAGTAGGTAGATAGGTAAGTAGGTAGGTAGGTATAGTAGGTAGGTAAGTAATTAGGTGGTAAGTAGATAGAAAGATAGATAGATAGATAGATAGATAGGTAGGTAGGTAGGTAGGTAGGTAGGTAGGTAGGTAGGTAGGTAGGTATGTAGGTAGGTATGTAGGTAGGTAGGTAGGTAATTAGGTAGGTAGGTAGATAGAAAGATAGGTAGGTAGGTAGGTAGGATGTAGATAGGTATGTATGTAGGTAGGTATGTGTACTAATACAAATTACAGCAGATCCTCATATATGTCATATTTCAAGTTGATAAACGTTTGATTAGCTAAGATTATCGTCGACATTTCTCTCTCAGGTCGTGTTTATATCTAAACAGCACACAAGAGGTTAAACTCCAATAGATTTAGCTAATCACTTCAATTCAGATAAAATAAATATTATTTAAAACTGACTAAATTAGTAACGGACATGTTCGGGTTTTATTTGATCTCTTTAGCGAAATAATTAACGTCGCTTTGAATTCCTAACTGCAACGTACTTATTTGCCGAAAACAATCTGGATTAGCTGGTATCAGTGGAGTTATCTTGGTTGCAACAAATCTCCCTCTACGGGAGATTTGTCTTCGAGTTGCGAAGATAATCTCAGGTAATGAAAGCTTTTCAGCTCACTGTTACACATTTAAGTCTTTATCGTATGTACGTTTATATAAGTGCAGAAATACATACACACGTACATACATGCGTCTATATATATATATATATATATAGATATATATATATATATGCATATATGATATAGCATATATCCATAGATATATATAATATATATATATATATATATATAATATATGTCATATATATATATATACATATAATAAGGTATAAATATATATACGTATAAATGTGTACAGTATATGTTGTATACATATACATTATGTACATATGCATATGCATTTATAAGTACATGTGTATATATATATATATGTATATATATATATGTGTGTGTGTGTGTGTGTAACTGTGCGACTTTATGTTGTCAGACAGCTTTATTGATAGATAGATATGTAGATAGATATGTAGATAGATATGTAGATAGATAGATAGATAGATAGATAGATAGATAGATAGATAGATAGATAAAGAGAGAGAGAGAGAGAGAGAGAGAGAGAGAGGGGGGTAAGACAGATTGAAAGAGATAAAGAGTAAAGAAATCGGTGAAGTGAAGGAGAGCGAGAGAAAGAAGAAAAAAAAGCAAAGATAAAACAAAGATTGGTTTCACGCTTCCTTCGTTTCTATTGATGAAAAATATCGACAATAGAGCAAATTATAACAATGATGACGACGATAACGTTGATTTTCAATATTGTCTTCTCTCTGCTGGTGTCTACATTTCAATTGACTTTATATTCTTCCCCCTTTTTCTCTCACCCCCGCTAACACCAGTTTAAACATCTATTTTCGGCAGAAACAACCTCTTTCGTAACTATTTGTTCGAACGATAATAACATTTATTTCTTCCTCGATATAACATGAAGTCGTGAGAAAACACAATCAAAACAGCAATTTGACTTGATGAATTTTTGCCGCCAAATTTTCAACGAGTAAAAAAAAAAAAAATTTTATATATTGTAGTGGAGATGAATGGAAAGAAAACGCAGTTGTTTATATGATATGAGTGTTATTTGTGAAGAGGCTTTCACAAACCGAGTTATGTGTGCTCAGGTGCAGGCGTGTATGTGTGTATGATACGAATGGTTATAAAAGGTAATAAAAGGATACAGGAGTGTTGTTGTTGGTGGATGCATTTTGTACATATTCTTTCAATACACACATACACATACATACAATAGCATACACACACATATCCAGAAACGTTCACGCACTTACACAATTTAGAAACACACAAGCAGTCATATGCATAAATAGTCATACGCAAATATACATGAACACGCACATACTCACGTAAACATACATTCACCAAAATACAGAGATACAAGTACACAGAATCATGCCTCGTTACTTAGTAAATTCTACCAATTATAAATATCAGATCCATAATGTTTAGAATGATATAATTGAAAATATCAACATATACTTTATGTTCAGAAATATATCCATACATATATATGTGTATATATATAAGGCGGTGGAACCGTAGAGACAACTACAGCCCTCCAATTCACAGTGCTCCGTGTTCAAATACCATTAAGGTGTATTTTTCCTTTAGCGGTCGATACGACAATTCAGAGTACAGTATGCTGGAAGCTTCGAAGACGTTGTCATAGGACAGCTATTCCGGCACTTTCCATTGTGAGAGTAATGCTTACATGAGCCTTGTGCCATGTGCTATAAGCCACAAGTACTTTCTTTTTGATAACATCAGTGGAGTTGAGAGCGAAAGAAGATTCCATGTATACATTCCCGTTCTCCCACAGAAAGAAAAATATTTTCCCAGGTCTTTAAGATGCAGGATTAATTATGAGCACCGGAAGCCCTTCATACCTGGGGACATGTAATGATTTATAATCATTACTTTATGGTGCAAAGGGCCTTCGAAAGGTCTATGCCTGGGATATTATTACGAGTTCATATTCGAAAAGCGATAATTCGAGGATGGGATAGAGTGGATCATGTGACCGTAGAGTACCGAAAACAAAAATTCCGCACGGTCGAACACATCGCAAGATTCACAGACAATATGTGGACCCGTATAAGGCGGCGAGCTGGCAGAAACGTTAGCACACCGGGCGAAATGCTTAGCAGTATTTCGTCTGTCGTTACGTTCAGAGTTCAAATTCCGTTGAGGTCAACTTTGCCTTTCATCCTTTCGGGGTCGATAAATTAAGTACCAGTTACGCACTGTGCTCGATATAATCGACTTAATCCGTTGGTCTGTCATTGTTTGTCCCCTCTGTGTTTAGCCCCTTGTTGATCGTAAAGAAATAGGTATTTCGTCTGTCTTTACGTTCTGTGTTCAAATTCCGCCGAGGTTGATTTTTGCCTTTCATCCTTTCGGGCTCGATAAATTAAGTACTAGTTGCGTACTGGGGTCGATTAAATCGACTGCACCCCTCCCCCAAAATTCCGGACCTTGTGCCGAGAGTAGAAACGAATATGTGGACCCGTACATTTGGAAGTCATCCATGCCATTTGGAAGACAATTTAGTAAGCAATTTAGGTTAAGATGGAAAATAATGGCGCAATCAAGACAGAATTGGAAGCGCATTGTGACCAGTAGTGTATAACAGCATCGGATGGTCTGGTTGTTATTGTAATACTATGACTAGAAAATACGTATGTGTATTAAATGAGACGAATGTGTATGCCTGTGTGTCTGTGTATGTGTATACCGTAGGGAACGATCAGTTTTGATATTTCAGAATATATATATATATATATATATAAGTGGCCATCCACTTAGTTCATAGCAGAATGCTGACATAGATGTATATCTTTTATTTTTAATTGCACGGTTCTGACCGACATCTGGATCAGAGTTTGTGTGATCGACATTTCTAGGGTAAAACATCTAACGGAGATGTGGGGACTTTGACAAATTTCCAACTGATTTGTAGAACAGAACATTTTTTTTTTTTTTCAGATAAGCTATATCGATTACTGCTGTAACACTATTACCGACATAAAGGATTAGTTTGACTGTTTCAGCCTAGCCATTAGAAATGTAGAATAAGGTGAGACAATTTGAATCACTTTCTTCTACTTTCAGTTTCTGTTTTCTCCTGGTGTCAAATACATAGTCTGGCACTGTCAAGTTTATTCTTATTCTTAACCTATGAACCGTTCCTACTCCGATAAGGTGTAATTAGATAGGCCTCTCATTTCTAAAGTCTATAGGTCATCTTATATACATCTGTCTTGTTTAATTGTTACAAGTTCAGTTTCTTTCTTCTCTCTTTTTCTTTGGCTACCTTTCATTAAATTAATAAATTTCTAAGACAGTACAAGACGATTGCATTTCTCTTCCTTTCTCAGCCATCTTTCCATCCCTTCTATCTTTCTTACTTTTCTCTCTCCGCCTCCTACCCTTACTTCTCTCACTCACATACACTCACAAACACTGAAGCACACCCACACACACTCGTATATTTTCATTTGTTCAAATATGTCTGACATACATATATGACTTTATTAATAGTGAAATTGTCTTAAAGCATTACGAATACAAATTCTAATACGCAACCAAAGGCTCGAGTGCACATACGCATACGCACGCACACTCACAAAACGTATATGTATGCATATATATAATATATTATTATATATATATATATATATATATATATATATATATATGTATATATATATGATGTATGTATATGTAAATATATATATATATTATATATTATATATTATATATATATAAACACATACACTCGTACATATATATAAATATATGTATATATATATATATTCATATACATATATATAAATAAATATATATAATATATATATATATATATATATATATATATATTCATATACATATATCTAAATAAATATATAATATATATATATATATATATAATATAATATATATATATATATATATATATATATATATATATTATATATATATTATATATATAATATATATATTATATATATATAATATATATATATATTTGTGTGTGTGTGTAATACACATACAGGAATCGAGAGTTTCGCAGCCTATTTGATACAAATCATCAAAAAGGTAAATTTTCATCAATGTTTTACCCTTTTCTCTCTTCTTTGAACAATTACTTGGCACGCTTCAAACACTCTCCTAATATATACATCCTCGCAGTGACATGGCCCGGGTCAACCTCTGGCCGAATCATGCCTAAACTATCTAACTCATATAAAATATACGTGTATGTGTTTGTGTGTGTGTGTGTATACAAATATATACATACTTATGTAAAAACTATGCATACACATATTAATAGTTATCGCCAAGCTAACATGGCAGTCCTGGAAAATAGGACGAATGCTGCCGTTGATTAGCTCCAAGAGGCCATCACCTCTAGCTAGCTATGTGACACAGAAGCATGTGTCCATTATAACCTTCGAACAGGGGAGGTCAGCAGTTTCCCCTTGCTGGTTTGAGAACCACAGACTAGTTTCGGGGTAGTTGCCCCTTATCAATGTGGAGTAGCCGAACCCTGCAGGCGTCGCTGCAGACCATCTGTTCGAAGGTTTATTTTCCTAAATTCAGTGGAATACATTCAATGGTTTTCAAAAATAGAAATATTAAGATTTCTATATCTCTCTAAAGGAGACTACGGCAGCGGTACTTGATATTAATAGTTATCGCCAAGCTAACATGGCAGTCCAGAAAAATATGACGAATGCTGCCGTTGATTAGCTCCAAGAGGCTATCGCCTCTAGCTAGCTATGTGACACACAATCCTGTGTCCATTATACCCTTCGAACAGGGGAGGTCAGCAGCTCCCCCTTGCTGTTTGACAACCACACACTAGTTTCGGGGTAGGTGCCCCTTATCGATGTGGAGTAGCCGAAACTAGTCTGTGGATGTCAAACCAGCAAGGGGAAGCTGCTGATCGTGGGTAAGGCCAAAATGGGGTCATAATCCCGAAATATTGAATACAAAGTAAGTCTACATTAACTCATATATTCGTTTTCTTGTGATTTACCTTGCATTTACTTTGCATTGTTTTATACGATCTTTTATACAATATATTCTACACAATGCTTTATAGTAATTATTCCATTATATATATATATATAATGTGTTTTGAATGGCACTACAATGCACTATAATAACGACGGTGTAATTCAATCATCCATAGTCTGATGTAATATTTCGGAATATAGAAATTCCTTCTTCAGATATCGCTAGGGACAGATCGAGTCACTGCTACAATCGGTTTTCCAGCGTTCTTTTTTTCTTTACCGTTTTCTTCTTCCGGAAGTGCCTCTGCACTGGCCTTACGAAGCGCCTTCAGGAATTCCGCGTGAGAAGTGCTTGAGGGCGACCATGTCTCAGGGCTCGTGTGTGCTGGCACATTCATAGCGGTGCTTGTAATAAACGTATTATACGTGATTTCCTCTTCCTTTCCTTTTTCTTTCTCACTCTCTTTTCCCTTTCTTTCTTCCTTTTTTTCCTTTTTTCCTTTACGCATGTATGTATGTATGTATATGGAGTAGGAGTTGATGTTTTCAAGAAACAATTTGACCTCCTGCTATCCAAGGTCCCTATATTAAGGCGTCGAGCTGGCAGAAACGTTAGCAAGCCTGGCGACCTGCGTAGCCGTATTTCGTCTGCCGTTACGTTCCGAGTTCAAATTCCGCCGAGGTCGACTTTGCCTTTCATCCTTTCGGGGTCGATAAATTAAGTACCAGTTACGCACTGAGGTCGATGTAATCGACTTAATCCCTTTGTCTGTCCTTGTTTGTCCTCTCTGTGTTTAGCCCCTTGTAATATATATTACGGCAATAAATTCAAAACAGGACAGCAGTATTGAACTGCCCTCCCACTTTACAAAATGGGAGTTGCATAATATAGGGCATTGAAAATGTAATTACAATGGCGATGCTCCAGTATGGTCACAGATTTTGGACTGAAAAGTGTAAAACAATAAAAGAAGAAAATATGGTGATTACTTCATCCTAACAGATGATTGCCATCATTTTTCTTTCTTTCTTTTTTTTTTTTTTTGCTTTCTTGTTAATAGCATACTGACATTCTATTCATGACCTCTCAGATTACTATTCAGTCCCGTTGCAAGTATGTAAGGTTAGTTCTGCCACTCTTCCGTCACTGTAGGACTTTCAGTAGACAGAAGGGCAAATGGGGTCATCACAAAGAGACATCTGTACGTCACAGAATTACAAGTGATAAATTCCTGTACAATATATAGTACTACTTTCTCAGTCTCCGTGATTAATACTTAGTGACAGACGGAAAAAGATGACTAGTAACAACGTGAAACCGCAGGTTTTACATCAGAAAGATTCTTCCCTAGAAGGATGCTGTAGCAATATCTAGGGCTTCCTCACTCCCATGATTTTACTACGTACATTAGCACTAACAAAGGCAATTTCTGCATCCCCACGGTCAGATGTTATGTCATCAAATGCGTTAAAGTTAACCCATTGTTGGGACGTTGATACGTGCTACTAGTCATGCCCATGGTTCCAGGTTCAGTCTCACTGAGTGGTACCTTGGGCAATTATCTTTTATTATTGCCTCGGGCCGACTAAAGCCTTGTTAGCGGATTTGGTACACAGAACCTGAAAGAATCTCGTCGTACATAGGCGCAGGCGTGGCTGTGTGGTAATACGCTTGCTTCCTTCAATTCAAAGGAAATATTTATTCTGGCGTTCGTTATTTTCCCCTCGTTCTGGTCTAACGACTCTCCATGTTTGCTTTCGTTCAGTTTCCTTGTATGTCTCCACTGTTCTGTTTTTGTTCCCAACTTTGACCCTCCATAAATGGTATTTATAGGAGCAATTGTCGTTGAATGCTCGAAATGAGGAGTAGATAGGTAGCCAACAACTGATGATGGTTCGTTCTTTGTGTTACTTGTTCTACTTTCCATTTTTTCTCTCGTTGTTTGCATATCTAGCTCGTTTGTTTTCGTACTTCATGTTGTTTACAGTTGGTGACGTCCTGTACCCATATATGCATATATATATATATATATATATATATATATATATATATATATATATATATTATATATTATTTACATTATATGTATGTATGTGTATGTGATGTGTGTGTCTGTGTTTGCTCACCTACCATTGCTTGATAACCGATGCTGGTGTGTTTACATCTCAGCAACTAAGCGGTTCGGCAAAAGAGACCGATAGAATAAGTACCAGGCTTACAAAGGATAAGTCCTGGGATCGATTTGTTCGACTAGAAGGCGGTGCTCCAGCATGACTACGGTCAAATGACCGAAACAAGTAAAAGGGTGAGAGAGAAAAAGAATATATATATTTACATATGTATTAATATAAACAACTCGGCGCAACATTATATTTTAAAAGAAAAATTTTATCGTCACTAATTATGACTGACGGTGCCGAAGTGCCAATAATGTAAGAAATAAGGGTTAAAAACCCTTAATGCTATATGAAGCACGCAGTATATTGGGTCATGCCGTAAATAATGCGATCTTTTATACTTTTTTTTTATTTTGAAAATTAAGCTGAACAAAGTTCTTTACTCTCTTTCATTTTCTTCCATGCTCTTCCATCTATCTGGTAGACTTACAAGCCCTATCTTCCAAAATTCACTTGTCTGTGTCAAAAATACTCCCCCAGTATTGTTCTGACCTCGTCTACAGAATTCATATTTTTTCCATCAAAATGATTTTGAAGTTTGCAGAATCCAGCGAAGATGGTGGGTGGGGCATCGTCTCCCATTCAAACTACTCCAGCCTTTGGAATGTCATCTTGGCGGTATGTGGCTGAACATTATCCTGATGGATGAACACCATTTGTCTTGAAACAAAACATGGTCGTTTTTCTTCTAGTGCTGACTTAAGCCGTTCAAGCTGCTCGCAGTAGATCGCGTTTGTTATCGTTTGGTTTAGGTTTAATTCAAAGTGGACTAAACCTGTCATATTCCACCAAACAGATAACAACATTTTATGAAGGTGAAGTCCTTCTTCCTGGGGTACCTGTGTTTCTCCTTTCCCTACCCACTGTCTTCGGGGCTTGGAATTTTTATAGAGAACCTCGTCACCAGTCACTATTTGGTCCAAAAAAGGTTCATTTGTGAGGCATGACAGTAAAGAAGAGCACACATTCATTCTCTGCGCGCGATTAGACTCGGAAAGTTTGTGAGGAACCCATTGACCCAAATTGCTGACTTATACGATGGCACGCGGGTTTCGATGAATGGCTGAGTGACCAAATTCAAGCATCTATGCTTGTTCCTTAAGATTTACGATGGGATTTTGTTCCACTAGGGTTGCAGTACCTCCACGTCGACCTCTACAGATCTTCCAGGACGAGGCTCGTCTTCTAAACTGTTGTTTCCGACTCTTAATTTCTGGAACCCCCGTTGACACTGGCATACGCTTATTGTACGATCCCCAAATACTGCATTATTACCCCTCGCACTTTAGTTGTGTTGTTGGCCTTATTGAACTCATAACGCAAAATATCCCAAATATTCTCCTTTGTCACTTCCATTATAGCTTTGTAAAAAATAACTGTTAAAATCGAACTGCACTCTTCAAAACTTGCACTAAGAATAAGTACAAAGTAAAATTACTACCTGCTTTTATAGCAAGTTGATGCGGGTAGTTTATCCTGTCACCCTCCGATTTTAGCTCATGCATTTGAAATAATGGGATGACCCAATATATACACTGACAGGGGAGACAAACGCCTCAAGAGGCTCTATAGAGTCACTAGACTAGACTAGTTTCGCCTATCTGTCGTAGGCTCATCAGTAGTGATTACTCAAATGCTCGGTAGCTTGGCTAAATCCGGCAGTCTGTGTATGTATTTTTACCCTAAAAATTTATGGCTGATTTAGTGAAATGCTAAGGTGTATATGAAATATTAATATAAGAAGGTAGGCGCAATATAATGCTATAACACACATACACACACATATGCGTGCGTGTGTGTGTGTGAGTGTGTGTGTGTGTGTGTGTGTGTGTGTGTGTGTGTGTGTGTGTGTGTGTGTGTGTGTGTGTGTGTGTGTGAGTGTGTGCGTGTGACTATGTGTCTGTGTTTGTCTCCCAACATCACCTGACAATTGGTATTGACGCAACTTAACTGTTCGGTAACTTTACTGTTCGGCAAAAGAGACCGATAGAATAAGGAGCAGCCTTAGAAAGAAAATGGGTACTCGAGTCGATTAGTTCGACTAAAATTCGTCAGAGCATTGCTCCAGCATGACCGCGGTCTAATAACTGAAACAGTTAAATGATATAATATAAAATGTATACGCATATATTTACATGTATACCTACCTACCTACCTATCTACCTACAGGCATACATACATACATATATCTATCCATACATACATACATACATGCATCCATCCATCCATCCATACATACATACATACATACATACATACATACATTCATGCATGCATGCATGAATACATACATACATATACACTGACATTCATGCATACATATATATGTGCGTGCGCACGTATGTGTGTGCTTGTGTATAAATAAGGCAAAGAATGGAGTAGCAAGCTTTCTTTAATTCGCTCTGCAGGTTTCAGACAGGTGGTTGGCATTTAGAAATTCTGAGCTACAGTAATCATGTATATTAATCGATCTAATATTTGATCGACTAAAATTCTATTGAGTCAAAGAACTTTAACGCAATTAAGGCAGATCAATAGCAGGTAAACTAGCAATATTTGGCAAGGTATTTCAGCAGACTTACCTATTAGTGCTTATCAGATCATGCTAGAGGTGTATGATAATACTTAGGTTTCTAAATCTCACTCATCTACTTGAACAATGTGAAACAGACGTTAAACAATGTGAATACAATTTGAAACAGACGTTAAATTAATAATAATCCTTTCTACTAAAGGCACAATTTTGGGGGAGGGGTTAAGTCGATTGTATCGACCCCCAGTGTTCAGCTGGTACATATTTTATCGACTCCGATGATATGTTCAACTGGTACTTATTTTATCGACCCCGAAAGGCTGAAAGGTAAAGTTGACCTCGGCAGAATTTGAACTCTGAACCTAAGGACGTACGAAATGCCGCGAAGCATTTTGCCCAGCGTGCTAACAATTCTGCCAGCTCGCCACCTTATTAATCTTAATAATAACACCCATTAAACATCATAACAGTAACAATTATAATAATTATAAAAATAAGTAAATTAGCAGAAGTAAAATAATTAGAATAATTTGATAAAATAATTTGATAAAGTAATCAGATAAATAATTATATAAGATAAATATTAGTGTAACAACTAAATAATTTTGCTCGAGTAAGATATGCCAAATATACAGGGCAGTGAAAGTCAGATCCAAACTATTATATTAAGATACACAAATAAGTATCCCATTTATTTTGCTAAGGTTTGAAAGGTTCGTAAATTTGAACTGACATTCTTCGGTTTTTGAACTTGGGATCTGCAAGTGAGAGACAGCGGTAAGTGGAAATTTTACGGTCGACGTGGATTACAATGGCTTTCATAGGACAGTTAGTTACGGAGTGCTTATAAAGTATTTAGCTCCATCTTCATACATCAAGAATTTAAATCAGTTGATCAAGTCATCAATTGATTGTCTAATTAATTGATTTATTTGATCCGAAATGGTGGAACTCCGGGGTATAGAGTTAACTGAGAGTTTTATTCATTCAAGTGTCCTGCTCGCTTACAATCAATGTGCCATAAATAAGAATGATTTTTCGTGACTTGGGACATGACTGCCCTCTTTAGTATGTGAACTCAAAACGTAAAGACAGACGAAATACTGCTAAGCATTTCGCCCGGCGTGCTAACTTTTCTGCCAGCTCGCCGCCTCATCTTAGTTAAAAAATGTTAACGAAGGAAAATAGAGGGAATCTTCTAGCAATGATATTTTTTAACGAAGCAGCCCCTTTCTTTATGAGGACGATCTGAAAGCAAGTGCGTTTAAGAGCAAAATTAGGTATACTCATAACACAGAACCACCTGATGCCGGAAAGTCATCTGGTACCCAATCCTATTCTTCAGACGTCGCAACCATAGGCAATATCTTATTATCATTTATAGATGAATTCCTCCCTATGCAACACAGATACACAAAACATTTATATAGACAGAATTTCATGGTAATCTTTAATTTTATACCCTCGACCTCAAAAGCATAGCTTTACAAAATTATACAACACATGGAGATGGTTGCTCTTTCAGAAATGGAGAACTGTACCCACTGGATGGAACATGTAATACCAAAGCTATAACATATGAATCGTCAATCACAGCAAATGATACGCTGAACCCCCATATGCACGAAGAAGAACGTGGTGCTTGCAGTAAGCAACATTAAAACAGTATTCAATAGCTCCACTTTCAGAAACTGGAACACAAGTAAAACAACAGGGTTTTCCAGCTACATCTGGGATTTAAAACAGACGTCCGTCAATCATTCTATCAACTAGAAGATTCTAAAAAGATGTAAGCCTTACAAAATCCTAACAGGACACTAGCACGCGTTTTAAATACTAAAGGTGAAAATGTGGGAGCTGTTCATGCGCTACAAAATACATTCTCAGATTTTGATTTCCTTCAACAGAAAAGCAAGCGCTCGTATAAACTTTTATACTTTATGATTCCAACTTAAGTATTTACTAATTTTTATCAGACTTTATTAATTTTTATCAAATTTTACTAATTAGTATAAATATCATTAATCTTATCAATCTATATAGAATTATGCACATATGTTCATGGGTGAGTGGTTGTATGCTTAAGTGCGTGGGTGTATATTTACTTATTCATTTGTGTAAGCCTAGAGCAATGTGCGTGTATATATATATGTAATACTTGTATATTTATCGATAATTTTATACTCATATTTCTGTGCCGATTTTTACATCATATATTTTTTACATTTTTCAATTGTTGATGCATTATACATACATACATACGTACGTACGTACGTACATACGTACATACATACATACATACATACATACATACATACATACATACATACATACGTACGTACATACATACATACATACATACATACATATATATATATATATGTATGTATATATATAGTAATATATTTATTTATATACGTGTTTTCGTGCGTGTTTATGTCTTTGCGTGTGTACGTATGTAAATATATATGTATGTGAGTGTTTATATATACATATATATATATACATGTGTGTGTTTGTGCGTGTATTATGTATATATATATATATATATATATATATATATATATATTATGGATATATGTATATATGTATGTATATATGTATATGTATACACACACACACACACACACACACACACACACACACATTAGCTCCACAATATCATATAGCACATTTGAATCGCTTTATATTGTTTCAGTTCATTTCATTACATTTGATATCATACATTACACAAAATTATATCATATAATATTTGGTTTCATCTAATTATATTATACGTTTTACTATTTTGTTTCATATCACACTACTTAAATTTATTTAATCTTTTCTTTATATATACTTTTATGGACGGTGCTGAGTTATCAATCATTTAAACCAAATTTTCTCAAAACAACTTGTCCGAACGTCCCATAGGCCCCACCCCTTTAAGAAACACTGATTTAACCTAAATTTGAGACATCAGTAAAAGATAGACTTTTTTCTATTCCAAAGAAAAACGATTTTATTCACACAAATATGCAACCGAAGAGTTTAAAGTACCAGTAATGATAAGGTTGTTGACTGGGAGAACACAAACATGGTTTAAACAGTAAGCTTGGCAGGAAAGAAACGTGCCCATTTTCCTTTTCCAGATAATACTAGCATACTGCCTAAAAAGAGAGCACGCATTGGCAGAGAGTCTTCTGCAGTGGCAAGGCAGTAGTGCTAGCAGGCTAAGGAAGCTGAGGACTAGAGATCATGTAGACAGTTGAAAAAAGCTGCCGCTGCTAGACTTGCAACTACTCCAGAGCAGCATGAAACCTATCGAGTGCAAGGGCCGCAGAAACCCCAAAAAGGAGTGCTATCAGTCGGGCACGCAACGCTGCATCCACTTCTGCCACAAGGTTGGCAGATGACGAAAACCGTCGCATGATGAGACTTCAGTTTAATGTTCACCGGAAGGTTCTTGCCTATGGCTATCTGGAGCCATTGAATAGTCGATGGGCATGAAAGGCACACAACTGTGATCCTGCTGAGGGTCACACCACTCATTGAGAGACTGCTACGGGGGATATGTCTGTAATATGTCCATTTTGCAAGGCCCTCAAATGTGTTGGAGAATATCCAGTGGCCTATGCTGCTCAAACGGAAATGGTTCGTTTGCCTGACCTGCAAAACACTCGTCAGCTTTTGCTCTCTTTACTCCTTGGTCAACATCTTGATTTGCAGCAATTTATGGAGAAAATTGACGCTTATAACACTGCCTTCCAGATGACAAGTTTCGGTCACAAACCCATTCATGAAGACTCCTATATGTCAACGTTCAAAATTCAGACTCAAATCTATCATTGGATAGGTTCTATTCTTCCTGTCAACAACGCTGAATACTGATTCCTTCAAATTTACTTCATGGGAGATACCACTGAGCAAATGGCTCGCCGAGTTCAGGTGGCACCTGGAACAAATATGCCTCTTTTGAATGAACTTCAGGAAATGCTCCACACCACCAACCAATATGTGAAGGACTTCATAACTGCTGTAGAACACCGACATACAGACGAGCCTGAATTCAAAGTTATCATAAGGAGTGACCGAACGCCTATCAGAGAGCACCAAGGATGATTTAACCAGTCCCAAAATGACGAAAATGCAGTTCTGCCCTACCATCCTGATAAAGCCACACCATCGACTACATGGCTACGTTCTTCACCAATACATCAACATGGTTTTTCATGTCGACTCTTTAGCAGCTGTTTCGACACACCAACATGGGACGGCAGAGGATGGTCTACAAGAGTTTACATTCTCGTGGTGTGGACTAGACAACATTCTGACTTTGGTCTGAATGGCTAAAAACTCGTATACATTGCAATCATTCTCCAGTTTTCATTGTGCGTTACCGGCGGACATGATCCTTTTCAGTCCTTCATGAAGGCTCATTAGTGACTGTCGTTATATGCAGGGGGACAACTCTAAGTAAATTCTCTGCTCACAATAAGACTCATGCTGGTTATTTTGAGTACGTATATATATATATGTATCCTGCTCACTTTTACCGTCATTACAACCTCACTATTATCTGTCTGCCTGTCAACCCGACATCTTTTCACTGCGAACTGCTAAAGATTCAAAGTAGTATTCGTGAACTGAAGTCAAACTCTTCACGTCTTCATTTCGATTTCAGAGTGGTCGTACACTGTAAGTATGTAGCAAATACGTTCCTTTAACTCTATTTTTTCAAGTAGATATTATATTGCCATTTTCAACGTACCAATCATACTTCTCTCCGAAAAAATAGCTCCCTTTGCTGTTCAATAAAATAAAATCGCAGAGGGGAAGTTTCAACATCTTCCTTCAATTTCCTTAAGCTATTATGTGGCTGATTCAAACAAGAAATTTCACTTTCAAGTAAAACAACTATATTCTGCAGTCACTATCTGCACTCTATTTCCAAATCACTTCAGTAGCTCTACTTTACATCGCTTGTAAACTTATATATTCTATGATCATTAAAGTGCAACGACCTCCACAATAATCAGTCTTCAATTTGGTTTTCTGTTCCTAGGTTAATCAGATACATAGATTGCAGTGCTACTCATAAAGCTTCTCGGTAGTTCAACTATTTGGTGAAAAAACTACCAAAAAAGCAACTTTAACCGTTCAGAGGACTGGTGCGTTTGCTAGTATTCATATATATTTATCATATATGTATATATATATATGTGCATTTGTACATATTGTTTAATATATGTGTGTAGATATGTATACATATATACAATTATATATAAATGTATGTATGTATGTATATATATATATATATATATATATATATATATATATTATATATATATATATATATATATGTATATATATATATATGTATGTATATTTATCTATATACATGTATGTGTATATATATATGTGTGTATATGTCTATCCGCGCGCATGTGTTTATTATCTGTTCTTGCTTCTTACGATCCCTGTTCAATACTTGCCATGAATAAACTGCATTCCATCGTTCTTCATTTTCTGGATGGCAATACAAATCCTGTATTTGATTGTATTCATTACTTTCTCTCCCTTTTTCTCTTCGGATGTCAGACCCTCGAACTTCTGTGGATGAAATTGGTTGTGGTGAGACCTTAAGAAAAATGACGTACCCTAAACCGAAAATGTCCGCACACAACAGCGGTATCAATGCGACTCCGTCAAGCACTTTAGTTGCGAAGCGAAGACAAGGACAAGCATACGTATGTGTGTGTGTAATTGCGTACGTATAATATATATAAAAGATATATATATATATGTATATACATACATATATATATATATATATATATATATATATATATATATATATATATATATATATATATATTATATATATATCTTTTATTTGTTTCAGTCACCTGACTGCCATGCTGGGGCACCTCCTTGAAGGGATTTTTAAATCCAACTTTTATAGATTTTATTTTAGTCAAACAAATTGACCCCAGGACATGTTTTTTTCAAAGCTTAGTACTTACTCTATAACTTATCTGTCTCTTTTGCAGAACCGCTAAGTTACGTGGACGTAAACACACCAACACCTATTGTCAAGCGGTGGTGGGGGGCAAATACAAACACAAACACACACTCACACACATAACTATATTCATATATATACGAAGGACTTCTTTGAGTTTCCCCTATACCAAATCCTCTGAGAAGGCTTTGGTCGGCTCGGAGGCTATAGTCGGAGACACTTGCCCAAAGTACCACGCAGTGAGACTGAACTCAGAACCATGTGGTTGGAAAGCAGACTGTTTACCACACAGACACGCCTGCGCCTCTCTCTCTCTCTCCCTATATATATATATATATATATATATATATATATATATATATATATATAATATATATATATATATATATATTGTATAGAGGGCATTATTACACATAAATGCCTCACACTAAGAGGGACAAAGTCATTACTACCAAAATTATACTAATCATACCCAAATGCAGTTTTTCAAAGCAAGACATTTAAAAAATGAATTTTTTAAAAAATTCATTTTTTAAATGTCTTGCTTTGAAAAACTGCATTTGGGTATGATTAGTATAATTTTGGTAGTAATGACTTTGTCCCTCTTAGTGTGAGGCATTTATGTGTAATAATGCCCTCTATACAATATAGATATAATTAATTTGTTCAAAAGAAAAAAATTATTTTCGAATTCTTTTCTTTTATGAGGTTTTCACGCTAGCTGCCCGATAATTTCTTGTTAAGATCCCTTATTAAGAGATTATCCTTAATTGTTAAACTTATATATATATAAAGAGAGAGAGAGAGAGAGAGAGAGTGAGATGCATACACTAAGGTATAGTCATATATAAATTTGCACGCATACATCTACTGTATTCATATGTATTTGGTGGGTTCAGAAGGTGGTGAAGAGGGACAAAGAGATGTTAATCTATACAATAATAGGTCTCCAGACAAAATATTTACAATTTTTTATCCTATGAAACATTGAATTTAAATACAACTCTATAAAAGTTTATTCTGCTAGATTTAATTTTAATAACTGAATTGTCAAGATAAATAATACTACAATTTAGATAATACGGCAGTGAATATCAATAAGTCTACATACAATATATCTAATACAATGATATTAAATAACATTTGAATCAATACAAATAATACTAGAGTCAATTTAAATACCACTGCAGTCGATTTTTCTACTGAAATATAGTCTGTATTGTTGTCAATTCAATGAAATATATTATTATTTTCGTTTGTTTCAGTTTTTGAGCTGTGACCATGATGGAGCACTACCTTGAAGGGTTTCAGTCGAACAAATCGACCCCTGTACTTATTTTTAAGTATGTTGCGTATACTTTCGGTCTTTTACTGCCAAACCGCTAAATTTTCGGTGTCGCAAACAAGCCAACAGCAGCTGTGGAGCGGTGGTCGAGGACAAACACAAACGTTTAGTCAAAGACACTCATTCACGCATACACACGCATATGCACACACACAAACACACATACGCACGCACGCACGCACACACACACACACACACACACACACACACACACACACACACACACACACATGTTGAACGGCCTTCTTTCAGTTTTCCGTCAGCAAAATCCACTCTGAAAGGTTTGGTCAGTCGAGGGCTGGAGGAGAAAATGAATAGAAAGAAAGAGAGAAAGAGAAAAAAGGAGAGAGAAAGAGAGAGAGAGAGAGAAAGAAAGAAAGAAGGAAAGAAAGGAAGGAAGGAAGAAAGAAAAGAAGAAAGAAAGTGAGAAAGGAAGGATGGAAGGAAAAAAGACAGAAAAGTTGAAACAAGAAAGAAAGATGCAAAAATACGTGTGCGAGTGCGTGCGTGTGTGTGTATTTGTGTGTGTATGTGTGTGTGTATGAGAGAGAGAGAGAGAGAGAGAGAGAGAAGAGAGAGAGAGTACAGAAATCATACAAGATCCTGGTCGTATATGAAGGAAGTATCGGAAGAATGACCTGTGACCCTCTTGAACCGGTGTACAACTTATGCGAATTTCTAATACGTCGGTACAATAAAGTATCCTATATCTTGGAAGAACCAAACAATCACTTTCTATGGACGGTGATATATGTGTTACCAATTTAGTTGTTATACTCCAACGTTGCACTTGCAAGGTTTTGGAAATGCTGTTATAGCGATCATTAATTTCTTCACATTTTATTAGTTGCTCTCTAATACTACTAAATAGCGTGGAAACCATTCTCCTTAATTTTTATCACAAATTGCCGAGGGTCTTGGTTTTTAACCATGGGACCTTAAAGTTCGAAGGTTGTTATTATTTGTATTGGGTTGTCCGGAAAGTTCATGCCGATTTATAGTAGCTTACATTTCGACTTATTTTAGAATACCGTTGAATCCATAAAATAGGATTTGACTACACCTCCATATAGAACACATTTTAAGCTATCTTTTCGTGGAAGAAAGTTTATGTTCCTATAACCTGTGTTAATTCTGTAACCCTTTAAAACGGAAGATAAGAAAGTTCATTTTCGGCACTTGATGCTTTGGGAACCAGACAAAGATTGCTACAGCTCGGCTGGGATGTGTTACCCCACTCTCCATATTCATCAGATATTGCTCCTTCAGATTTCTACTTATTCAGGTCTCTGCAGAATAGTCTTAATGGTAAAAATTTCAATTCCTTGGATGACGTAAAAAGATACCTTGATGAATTGTTTGCCATGAAACCACCTCATTTCTGGGAAGAGGGTATTTTCAAGTTAAAGGAAAGACTGAGACGCATTGTGCAACAAAATGGTTCATATTTGGTTGATTAAAAATGTAATGGCAAGTATTTATTTACCTTTTACTTTCCTTTAAAAATCGGCACGAACTTTCCGGACAACCCAATATTATGTACAAGGCGGCGAGATTGTAGCAGCTCTGTGTTTGATATTGGCTAATACATTCCAGGTGTAAGTTCTTTTAATTCTTGCTGTTTTGTTATTTGCTATTTTTACTTTCGATTTGCCTGTGTGGTAAGAAGCTTGCTTCCAACCACAAGATTCCAGATTCAATGCCACTGCGTGGCACCTAAGACAAGTGTCTTCTACTATAGCCTCGGGCCAATCAAAGACTTGTGAATAGATTTAGTAGGTTAAAACTGAATGAAGCCCGTTATGTATATATATGTATCTATATGTGTGAGTTTTTGTATTATGTTTGTACCACCACCATCGATTGACAACCGGTGTTGGTGTGTTAACGTCTCCGTAACGTGGCGGTTTGGCAAAAGAGACAGATAAGATATGTACTTGACTTTTAAAAAATAATTCCTGGGGACGAATTGTTTGACTAAAAAGAAAACCTTTGAAGGCGGTGCTCCAGCATGGTCACAGTCAGAGTACCAAAACAAGTAAAAGAATGAAAGAATATATATATATATATAATATATATATATATATGTATGTTTGTATATGTATATATATATATATATATATATATATATATATATATATATATATATATAATATATATATATATAAAGAGAGAGCGAGAGAGAAGATAGAGTGAGAATGAGAGAGAGATATTTACCTATGCATGTTTGTATGTATTTATGTGTATATATATGATAATAGTTTTAAATTCGTATTTTTAAGGAATTTTTAAAAAGCAACAGAACGTTTATTAATAGTGGGAAATTTATGATGAGTTAAATTTTGACTGAGTCTTCAAGTTCCACTAAGTGCATATTCAACAAGTACTGAGAAAATATTCTTTTTATTTAATATTTAAATGAAGAAAAATGATGGAAAGCTTTATTTTACCGATATTGTGTATCCTCCTATATATTAAATATTAAGACCAGTAAAATAGTGGCAGTTATTATGAAGAATTGCGACAGGTCTAATAGCAAATAGGTGACTGCAATTTACATTTATTTACACTGCTGTTCGAAACAAACTGTAATCCAAATACTTTCTACTTGTGTTTCGCTCTAGTTTTCGTCAAACTGCGACAGCAATAACCATCTTAGCAGTTGTCCCTTACTAATACATCAACCTCTCGACTTAAATTTAATTGATTTTTTTTTGCACTTCATTCTTACGTGTGTATGTGTGTATCTGTACGTGTGTTATAAATTGCCATGTAAATTGTCCTATGAAGAACATTATTTGACGAAACATTACGTGGATTATTTGTGTATAAATGCGGCAGTATTAATAATGTGTTACACACATATATCGATATATTTTAGCAAATTGCAAAACCAATAATTTTTTCAGGAGGAGAGTAATGGTTTGAATCGGCTATATCATACTGGTTTCAAATTTTGGCACAAAGCCATCGACCCCAATGCTTAACTAGTACTAATTTTATCGATCCGGAGAATATGAGATACAAAGTCGACCTCTGAGGCATTTGATCTCAGAAGGTAAAGTCTATAAATGTGCTGCGAAACATTTTCCCTAGCGTGCTAACGATTCTACCAGCACGTCGCCCTAATTGGCTATATATTTTGCTATTACTTTCAATATTCATTCTTCAATCCAAAAAATATAGGTAAACTTCAATCGATTCTCAGAGAAAATAAAAGAGTAAAACAGCCAACACGGTATTCTGCTTCATTTTATCTTGATAGGTCAATTATTTGGTTACTGAATAATAACCTCTGTCCACCTTTAGCGTGTATCTCTAGAAAATAGATTAGACTACAAATTGTAACTCTATCTTGAAGTAGCTATATAGCGTGATAAAAAAAGTACAGTATATCGACATGACCTAAGTAAAAGCTGTATGTTTATGACTATTTTAGTTACCTGCAAAGTGTACTAATTTCTGTGTGCCTGTTTTATGCAACCGCTTTCCTCAAGGAAGGCAAGAAAAAGTAACGCAGATGTATAAAACTTAGGCTTCTGAATCATGCTAACTATCTGCAGGGAGATTTAGAGGAAACACTCGTATTCGCAAGCCATATTGTACTCTATGGAACAAGCTTCGAACTTTTAGGTCCCATGGTTAAAAAAGAAGACGCTCGGCAAATTGTGATAAAAAATTAGGAGAATAGTTTCCACACTATTTATTAATAGTAAAGAGCTACTAATAAAATGTGAAGACTTCATACTGTGATCTGACTTGACTAAAAGGTAGTTTTAATGTTGAGTTCATGATTGCCTTGGAGAAAGGCAACATAACGTAGGATTGAAAAATAGAAGTATTTAGGGAGTTGTTTGAGACATGAGGATGTCTCTTTCCAGAGATTGCAGACTATGTCGTAAGTTTCTATCTTACGCCTTGATGTTGTACGAGCTGGTATTGGACATACGAAAGACAAAAGTATAATTTGCGAACTACAATGGAAAGCATAAAAATCTCACCCTGAATATAAACAGAGATTGAAAGACAAGGGCAGGGAGCAGAAAGATAATACAAAGTAAGAAAAAATGCAAAATAGTTACTGCACGGTTGGAGTGGTTGCAAATGACCATAGTTTGGTGTAATTGCTGCATAGCTAACATGAGAAGAAAAGTCTCCTATAACGTTGCCTACAAAAGCATAACACATTCAGTGGAGCAACAACGTTACTAAGCACTACTAGAGGAAGCTATCCTTGTAGCTGTAGCAGAAATCATTGTGGTCTTCAACTCACAGCCGTTGAAAGTATTCTCCCAGAAAGCGAATTGCACGCGCACACATACATATACTAACATATGTTTAGTACATACTTTTATTGGGCAATGAGCACAAAAAGAAGACAGCTTAGTAGGAACAAGTTTTAACAAATGTCTTAGTTTAATGCTGAAAACGGAGGAAAAGCGTCTTGACGTTTCGGAGGTTAGGTGTTTATCAAAACGCTAAACGAATGAGGAAATATGGGAATATAAATTTAATGAGGAAAGATAGTTGAAAAATAAGCTTAGGGGTCACTTAGGAATATTGTTCTATGGGAAAGTTAGGAAGAAATGAGAATGTGGGGGGTGTTGTGTGCATGTATGAGAGGGTATTCGTAAACTAAGAAAAACGTGATGTTTAAGAAAAAGTAAATATCAATGTATTAGACATCTAAAATGTCAAAAAAACATCTGTTCTACGGATTTGCACTGAATGAAACATATTAAATACCTCCTGATTCAATTTTAGAAAGGGTTCTTAATTTATGCAGAGAGCAACCAATTTTGAGAAAAGGTACGCTAAAGTAGAACAATTATTTAATGATGTTGTCCATTAAACATTTAGATTACCCTGTCAAATGTAATGCTTATTTATTTACATTGTTTTGAAATAGCCATGCATCATCCTGTAACTTTGAGATTTCGATGATACGATTGTTTATTTTTAGAATGACCGTATTGGGAGGTGCATTAGACTGAATCTGGCCAGTTTGAATATAAAATATTTGGGCAAGATATGGCCGAGTTAAATACTAAGGGGTTAAAAGAGAAATCAACTACAGTGAGATCCGAACTTAAGTCCTATTTCAAGAACGATTACTTTACGATATTTCATAATAATTATTTCCATTTCGGTGAAGAGAACAGTCGCTCATGTCAGTTCCAGTACATGACTGTTAATTTATTTACTTGACGCTAGGAGGATGAAAAATAAATTTGACAGTATTTGAATTCAAAACATAAAGAGACGGAAAAAATAAAAGCTTAAAGGCTTTCTTTCCAAAACTTAAATGATCCTGTTACTCCAACATATATTATCATGTTTAATAATATGGAATTTTTTATAAGAGCTACCATAATGACGTCAGCTTCTGTTTGCATAAAATGCTGTAACATGAATACGAATAATGACATTTTTTAGGATCGAAAGAATCGGCTGTTAACACTTTCATATGATTCTCATGTAGATCAGTGACTTTTTGCTCAGAAACATCTGCAGCCATTAATGTAAGTCAATACTGCAAATTTAGCGTACTGCAGAGGCATTTGTAATCTGTCTCTTTAGCTTTTCTCTTTACAATCATTCTACTATTTGCATGAATTTCTATGTTGCGACATCGAGGCTACATAGCAGCTGAATCACACACCGTTAGTTTTATTTTACACAATTTTATTTCCATTAAATGCATTTTAATTTATTAATTGGGGTTTCCCAGTTCATTCGAACATTTCTAAAAGAGTTTATGCATTAAAGATATAACCCTTATGTTTTCTTAATCTTTTGTTAAGTATTTTACGCATTAGATTTTCAGAGGACGCCATTGTTGAAGAAATGTGATACGCACTAGCACGTAGTTGTATATGTATTTTTACCCGAATGTGCGTGTGGAAATTTATAGATATGTGTGTGTGCGCATGTGTGTGAGTGTGCATGTGTGTGCACGCGCACTCGTGTGCATGCGGGCGCTCGCCTGCGTGCGTGCATGCATGCATACGTGCGCATGCGCACTTAGGTATATATATAGATAAAAAGATAGACAGGTAGATCGATAAAGAAAATTTATGCGCGGGTATGTATATGTGCATATATCTATATATATATATATATACACATATATATATGTGTCTGTATGTATGTATATATATTATATATAATAATAATAATTATATATATATATATATATAATGTATTTATATATATGTATTATATATGTAGATATATATGGATTTACATACACAAAATATGCATGCTTATGTGTGTGTGTGTGTGTGTGTGTGTGTGTGTGTGTGTGTGTGTATACATACCTACATACATACAGACAGACATATATATTATTATTGGTGTTGGTGTTGTTGTTGTTGTTATTACCTCCGCCTTCGCTAAGGCGGAGGTATTGTTTACAGTCGTGTTTGTTTGTTTGCTTGTTTGTCTGTCCATGGACAAGATATCTCAAGAACCGCTTGATGGATTCGAATGAATCTTTCAGGGATGTTTAGCTTTCTAGCTGGCACGGACTGATTAGATTTTGGCATCCATCTGGTACCGGACAGGATTCTGGATTATTTTTCCGTTTCTTTTTTACTAAAATTTTGAGAGCGGTCGGGTTCATCTTTTTGTATTCTCGTTTGTGAGAGCAGTTGAATTTATTTAAGATATTCTCATTTTTAAAATCATCTCCGACTAATCATTGAGATGACGTTCTTGAATTGCTTTGGCAGAGGTTTGCGCTCTCTGAGTGCTCTTGATAATATTATCATTATTATTGTTATTATTGTTATTATTATTACATATTATATATTTCTTTTATGTGCACGTGTGTGTTTGTTATAACAATGATTAAGATATATACTTAAAAGAAGCGTTTCTGATTCACTTGATAACGGTACTCAGACGTAAACTTGGCCTTTATATATATATATATATATATATATATAGATAGATAGATAGATAGATAGATAGATAGATAGATAGATAGATAGATAGATAGATAGATAGATAGATAGATATAGATATATAAATATATATAAATACATACATATAATAATTGAAAGACAGATGGACTATACGAGAATTTATTATTAATCACGACAACTGTTCCGACACATCTAGCATCGATGCCTCTTGGGTGGGACACTCAACAATTGGTTCAGGAGCACCCGGTGGTGCAGATGTACCTCGTTGAATGATAAGTAAATAAAAACATCTCGTTAAAATGAATGTTCCACAATGTAACTTTCTGTTTTATAGAGAGTAAAACAGCCACACGGAAGAAAAATCTTCCTATATATAGAAGATCAAAAACAAAATTGCAGATGACAAAAGAGAAACGAACGCGTAATTCTTAAAGATGATTAAAAAGACATTCGATAAGTAGATTATCTCCCTTGTCTAGGCGGCTCTCCATGCAGACAATTCTACTTCCGCGGACTACCCATGCCATTGTTGTTGTGTGTCACGCTATATCATGAATGTTAAGTAGCTCGAGTTAAAGAATTATTTACGATTACATGGACAGTATGTTACTGGAAAAAAGGCGGATTTTGTTGAAAGGTCAAAAGGTATTAAAATTATTTCGATAAACAACGTCAATGAATTAAAATCAGTAGACGAGAAGTGAACTTCAGACCGGAATAAGCAGAGACTTGTATCTCCTCTCGATGAAGTTTCACCTGATCCTAATGTGCTGAACTCAGATTGGACTAAAAATTGTAAGTTGCCGAATTAAGGAGTGGCATATTTTACCGTGACAGTCACGTCCACAACATTGAATATCACGATGTTACCGAAAACTACTCTCACTGCATTGTCCGGTATGTGGTAATCCCGTCAAAACCAACATCTAGCAAAAAGAACAATCCTGATCACACAGTGTCAAAGGTCACTGGCAATGTGCATTCAGCTGATTGCAACTGCACTGCAGGGAAAGAACCAGTTTAATTATTTTGACTTTTTTCCCTTCTAAAAAATAAATTGTATTTTTTATGGATGTAAATAAATAAATATATAATTAAAACAATAAATAATAAATAAATGAGACATAATTTTGAATATTTTTTATTCCTATCATATTTATCAAATATGCACATCATATTTATCAAATAGCACAGTCACATACACATATCTGAAGTTTATCTAATAAACGGATGGCTACGGGTGATCTGTCGATGTTCCATTAGAATTGACGAAATGCTGGGAGCAAATCTGGCTATTTGCCGTGTAAACAAAGTCTTTCCTCGCAAGTCTCAATCTCTGAAGCCAAATACGACGAATAGCGACGTTTGCAAGGTATCTATGAAGTGAAATAACTTTGCCGTCTATATTCTTTCCTCTATAATTGCTGCATATACAACAGTATTTGCGCGATTTCTTCGGAGACATCATATTAACTGGTCATATAGCCTCTGAGTCGTTAGCCCGCGGAAGTAAATGCAAGTTACCTACGGGAGAGTTCCAATCAGGGGCGGATAAACACCTTATCGGAATGACCTTCTCTCTACTTTGTTCACATATCGAGTGACGATGCTGTACTCTTTCATGCCTGACGATACTGTCCACATGCAGGTGCTGGGACATACAGCTCTCTCCCTTAAAGTATCTATGATGGCCTGCTAGAAACTATAGAATTTCTTACCTGTCGTGGAAGAACTGGATATGGTTCCGATTACTCAAGAGAGGATGAAAATCATCGACAACTGGCCTTCCGGCAAGACTCCATGTTTGGAAACAATCAGGTAGAAACAAACAGATATGCAAAGGCTGTATTATTAAGCGACTTGCACGAAATACTTACAGTACCAATGGCGGAAAAAAGTGGACAGTATCGCCAGGTATGAAAGCGTACAGCATCGTCACTCGATATGTGAACAAAGTAGAGAGAAGTAACTGTAACAACTATAAGGTAACGTATTTTTGATCATCTTTAGGAAAGTATACACCTGCATGTTTCAGAACAGAATACAGAAAATCGCACAAATGATATATCCTGTGTTTCTATATTGATTTCGATTAGAACGATCCGCAAATGATGAAATCCTTTCCTTTCGAGAATTAAATGAAAATGCAGAGATCAAAAAGTACTGCTTCATACCACATTTGACATCACGACGGCTTTCAGCCTTGTGAGTAGAAACGACCTGTTTAGAATTCCCTTAAAGATTGGTTGTCGCCCGAGGCTCCGCTGTATAGTTCAGTCATTCCATTCAGACATGAAGGACGTTATTATGTTTGACGGCTCATTGTCAGTGGACTCCAGCATGCACAGCAACGTGTAACAAGGTTGTGTGCTCCGTATATTCTTTATAGTCACGTTTATGCACACCTTTAGAAGATGATGGATTCTCACATCGATTGCGGTGTATGGGCGGCATCATGTTATTCGATCATCCGGACAACTACATATTAAATTAGCATTCGAAGCGGTTGAGTATTCCGCAGAAAAGTGTAGTCTTAATGTATTTCTCAGATTCAGTCTATGTACCACAGATCTGACTAGGTTAGACCTTTGACTAACAGGCATGGTCCATCAAATAGCTTCCATAGAGTTTCCGTTTCCCTAACTGCTAATAAGGTATGTGTCAACACTATGTTATAGCAAATGCATTTTCCTGTGTTGACACGCAGCGGAATCGAACCCAGGACTACGTCGATTATAAACTGAAGGTGTTCGCATTCACGCCAGTTCGGACAGTCAACTGCAACACTTTATAGAAAGCTTCACAAGAACTACCAGAAATTCAGCTTGATCATCAACCTGAAGAAGAGCTAGGTGTCGGTCCAAGGTATTGAAAAATTTAAAGACATATCCTTAAAGAAATTGCGAACTAGGGGCAGGCCATGTCTTCATACACTCAAACACACACACACACACTCACACACACACTCACACACACACACACACACACTCACACACACACACACATATATACATATATACACACATAAATCCACGAATATACATGAATGCAGGCATGCATACACACATACATACATACATACACACATACATACATACATACATACATACATACATACATACATACATACATACATACACACACACATACATACATACATACATACATACATACATACATACATACATACATACATACATACATTTATGTACACAGTTATGCGATGCTTGCCTCATCTTGCCAGATGACTCGTATTATTTTGACTGCTAGTTTTATATCAGAGTAACTTTTTCTTTAAAGCGCTACCTTACCCCAATGCGTTGTCAAAATTAACAGAAGCCACTGCTACTCCTGGGAAACATATTTAACGCATGCAGGGGACCCCGACAGGTACTAATGTTCCGGATCAGAACGGACCTGAGCGTAATAGTAATTAAGGGGCGACACAATTTCTGAACTCCTGAACCGGAGTCTCATCGCTAGGTGCAATTTAATGTCATACGCAGGACAAATACAGTTCGATACATAGACACATATGTACACACACTGTGCTTTGTGAGCATACATAGATGCATTTAAAGACATTCGAATGTGTACATATTGAAATTTTCTTAAGTGTTGGAGTCTTTATGATGTAAACTAATAAGTTATATGAAAAATCTATATAAAGTATAATAGCTGAGAAAGTATGATAAATAAAGTATGATAGCTCATACGTGAAAATAATACTCTTAGAATAATGCAAATATATGCAGTTATGTGATGATATAGATTTAGTTTCGCATAATGTGGTTGTTAACATGTAAATATATATTGTAAAGTGAATCTTGTAGCGTGTAAACGAGGAAATATTGAATTAATGACAGGAGGAAATAATTATGATAATGATCTCTTTTGATTTGGCACAAGGACAATATATTTTAATGGTGAGTAAGGGAATGGAATCTCTCATGGTGACAGGTAGCGTGCGGGGTGAGGTTAAAAGGAAATTGAAATCGAACGGTATTTGAAATCTTAAGTTAAAAACTTGGATGCACGTATGGTTTCTTGTATTCTGATTTATCTGAAATTTTTCTGTGAGGAAGTGGGTACTGGTTTCTGACAGAGATACAAAGCCTGTTATCTAAATATAGATGACAAAAACAAACTCAAACTCTAAAATTGCAAAAGTCTTGTATATATTTACTGTTCCATTTACAAATTGTATTTCTAATGTGTGCAAGAGCTGGTTGATTTCTTTTTCTAAAGTGCCCAGCTAATCCAGATTGCCACTTTGGTATTTACTCACAAAAGGCGGCTAGCTGGCAGAAATGTTAGCACGTCGGACGAACTGCTTAGCGGTATTTCGTCTGCCGCTACGTTCTGAGTTCAAATTCGGCCGAGGTCGACTTTGCCTTTCATCCTTTCCGGGTCGATGAAATAAGTACCAGTTACGCACTGGGGTCGATATAATCGACTTAATCCGTTTGTCTGTCCTTGTTTGTCCCTTCTGTGCTTAGCCCCTTGTGGATAGTAAAGAAATAGGTATTTACTCACAAAACCAAACTACATCAAATATCATTGGTATGAATTTGAATATATATAATCTGGGTATATGATGTATCCTCCTTCTCCAATGTCGTGGCACTGACACGATATCGTGACGGATGGTTTTGATACACTGTACCAGTGGTGTAACAGTAAACAAGATAACGATGCAGCCGTAGTAACAACGTAACATTGCAGCAATATCTTCAGGAACCAACAGTCAATATTCCAAACGAACTAGCCAACCGACACCTTCCAACTACGAAGTTCTTCCCCGCCCAGCTTATTCCATAGACATTCCTCCAACTGACTACAACTTTATCGAGCACCTTGATGGTTTCCTGCGAGAAGAGGAGTTCAAAAATGAAACCGATGCTGAAAGTGCGTTCAAAGATTTCATCGACTCCAGAACCCCAGATTTTTATGTTACCAGAATAAACAAACTTGTAATTCGTTGGCAAAACTGTGTTGATTGTAATGGTATTTTTTTTATGTATAAAATTTCCGCTTTGTCATGAATTTCATGTTTCAAAACGTTGCTTACTTTCTATTCAACCTGATATATATAAGTAAATACATTATATAAACAAGTGTATGTATATATATATATATATATATATATATATATATATATATATATATACAATTGTTTGTTTGTATTCCACCTGCCTTCGTCTTTTGTTTATTTTCATAAAGCTTCCCGTTATATATATATATATATATATATATATGTATCTTGGTACACACATATACATACATACATACATATATATATATATATATATGTATGTATATGTCTGTACGCAAATGTACATATTGTGTAATATATAAGTGTGTACCTAGAAACTTGCATACATGATAGCTTAGAGATATACATACCATGACAATGCATTGTATAAATACATACATGCGTACATGCATACAGGTCATACAGTTCATTATATATATAATATATATATATATATATATATAGATAGATAGATAGATAGATAGATAGATAGATAGATAGATAGATAGATAGATAGATAGATAGATAGATAGATAGATAGATTAGATAGATAGATAGATAGATAGATAGATAGATAGATAGATAGATAGATAGATAGATAGATAGATAGATAGATAGATAGATAGATAGATAGATAGATAGATAGATAGATAGATAGATAGATAGATAGATAGGTAGATAGATTAGATAGATACACACACACATTTACCGGTAAAGTGAGAAAAAGAGGAAGAAAGGAGAAAGAGTGAGAGAAAGGGGCAGAGAGAGAAAAAAAAGAGGATGTAATGCCTGCATTTGCTCATCGTTATCAGTCCAAACCTTATTCATTTATTAATCTATAAATAGCAAATAGTTATATGCTTTAGATCAGGGGTGGGCAAACTTTTTTGATCGCGGGCCGCACAGTGCGTCTTTGGAACCTTGGCGGGCCTCATTTATAAAAATCAAGTGAAAATATTGTGAATTACCGTACAGTTACGAAGTATCTGCATAGAAGTTGGGATTCATAAAAGCTCTCGGCGGGCCGCATGAAAACCTATGGCGGGCCGCATGCGGCCCGCGGGCCGTAGTTTGCCCACCCCTGCTTTAGATTATGACGTTACATCTCCGGAATATAAGAAAAAATGTTCTCGATCCATTGAAGGATTGCGGTAAGTTACGTCAGAATAAATCAGCCTTATAGACACTGAGTCGTCGTTATCAAAAGGAATTAACTGTAAATGTCTTCCATGAGAAATGTTAACGAAACTCTTTTGATCAGTCTTCTTTTGTGCTCAGCGAATGGCGACACAATCAAGCTGGATTCAGCAAGTGCTTGTGTATGTTACATAATATTCAATGTGTTAGATTACAAATACAGTCCACTTTCTGTTATTGAAACACGTAATCGGTCTGTGTATTTCAAATATTTAATCTTTATTTATGCTCGCAATCATACTCATTAGGATTATGAATTTTTCAAGACTTAATAATTCTGTAGTATAATTCGATGAATAATTTCATAAATGTCAAGAATCTAACTTCTTTTTTTTTTCTTTATTTGAAAAAAAAAACGTCACCCCCAACTTAAATCATGCAAAATTCTAGGCTGGTTCATAACTCCTGCTTAAGCTTTTACTAAACTTGGTGTACTTACTCAATGTAATGCAGAAAGTATAAATCTGCAATTTCAGGTTTCTAGTTGAAGTAGTTTCGGAGTTATGGGTTTTTAAAACAATGATTACTAGGTGACACTAGATTCTCACTTCACTGTTTCCGCAGTCAAAATCCTTGTAAACGCAAGAGAGATGTGAAATAAAAGTGTATTTATACATTTTTAAGATTACTGAATTGAAATTGCTCTATGAAAATGTTCAAAACTATGCTATTTTAAGGCAGAGGCCACATACGATAACATACACAATTAAAAACCATACATATTTTTAACTTTATCGGTTGACTTCCAATTTTAAATAACTGAATAAGAAAAGGGTGCTGAATGTTAGCAAATTTTTAAACATAACAAAGAATTAATATGTTTTGTTAGATAAAATAAATCGAAGCTGAGGTTTCTCCTTTTTACAAACAACATAAATATCTTGAAGGCACTTAATTCCTCGTTCTGTACTCTGATTTGTTCTGGGAATTTCCTGTTTTTATGGTTCTCGACTCCAAAAAATTTTTTTACAGAGTTCAGTGCTTTTTTATGAACTTGCAGGCTACCACATAACTTCTGATATTCATGTGCATTGAACATTTGGTCAGTAAACCAAAAATCTGCCCAACTGTAACAGATGTAACGACAAACATTGAGAAGCAAACCTCTTTTCTCTGGTAGAAGAATAAATGCCAAAAGAGTTGGAATTGCTCGAGAATTCCATTACTTAAGAATTGCATTACTTAAGTTGGGTATTTGTTGAAACTTTACAGTAAGAAATTTGCCGGTTTCTTCAAAGAAACGAAAAACTCTGGTCAAATGAAATAGAAATTTCATGTCATCTCGCCATCCTGCTGATTCAGTAATCTTTTCTTCACCATTGTTGAAATTAGCCTGGAGTTTCTCGTAATTACTTAGAAGCTCTGGGATGAATGTATATTCAATATTGGGAGATGACTTTTTTTCTCCAAGTTCGTTATCCATTACAACATGAAGAACTCTATCAAGAATATGATGCTGACAACCTATAAATGGCAGTTCTTTCAACCCCTTTTAGCAAACAGTCTTTGAGACTGAATGACAATGCCTTTTCTTTTTTCAGTGTTCATACTCGTTGTATCAGCGGCAGTCATCTTTACATAGTTCCATAAATTGTATTCATCTAAAACAGCAGTTATTCCTTTCACAACAGTATCGGAAAAACCGATACTGTTGTGAAAGGCGGTGAGCTGGCAGAATCATTAGCACACCGGGCGAAATGCTTGGCGGTATTTTGTCTGCAGTTACGTTCTTAGTTCAAATTCCGCCGAGGCCGACTTTGCTTTTCATCCTTTCAGGGTCGATAAATTAAGTACTAGTTACGCACTGGGGGTCGATGTAATCGACTTAATACCTTTGATCTTGTTTGTCCCCTCTATGTTTAGCCACTTGTGGGCAATAAAGAAATAAGTATTGTTTTTTTTTTCCCGTTTGGTGATTGGAGTGCTTCTAACTTAACTTCCATCTGTTCATTCTTTAAAACTAGCACTTGGTATTCTTGAATCATCAATACGTTCATCTTCAAAATGCAATGACCAGTTTTCTAAATGTTTTTTCTTCATTTTCTTTTTTAGTTTAACAGCTTCTTTGAAAGTCGATGTGTAAATACCAGATTGGGAAGGAGTCTCGACATTGATTCCATTTTGAGATAATTGTCGATTAACTGTTGCTATTTTTCGGGTTGATAGCTTGGTTGCAGTTCCAATTTTGCTATACTACCTCCTTGATTGTGTGGATTCTTTATCTGATTTTTCGGACTCTTGATATTCACTTTCAGTCTCTGCTTCAGACGGTGACGATGATACTGATGATGCTTCTTACCACATATCTACGTCTGCTTCCCCTCACCGACAAAGGAAATGGATCTTCAGTTTCTACGATGAGTATGCAGTCGTTCTATCTGCTAAACTGCCAATTCGTTGAATAAGCGTTTAAATCAATGTTTCTCAACTAGGGTCCATATGGCCCTTGGAGGTCCATATAAGATTTTGTCGTTAAATTGGTTATACTTCTACAATACACAAAATATTTTAACAATTTAGGCGCAGGAGTGGCTGTGTGGTAAGTAGCTTGCTTACCAGCCACATGGTTCCGGGTTCATTCCCACTGCGTGGCAATTTGGGCAAGTGTCTTCTACTATAGCCTCGGTCCGACCAAAGCCTTGTGAGTGGATTTGGTAGGCGGGAACTGAAAGAAGCCCGTCTTATATGTGTATGTATATGTGTTTGTATGTGTGTGTGTATGTGTGTGTATACGTTTGTGTGTCTGTGTTTGTTCCCCCAACATTGCTTGACAACCGATGCTGGTGTGTTAACGTACCCTTTTCTTAGCGGTTCGGCAAAAAGAGACCGATAGAATAAGTACTAGGCTTACAAAGAATAAGTCCTGGGGTCGATTTGCTCGACTAAAGGCGGTGCTCCAGCATGGCCGTAGTCAAATGACTGAAACAAGTAAAAGAGTAAAAGAGTAATCTTTAAATGCAATTCCTAATAATATCTAATTATGAAAGTATAAGAGTTTTTAAGCATCGAATGGCAATGAGGATCCTTCAGAATAAAGTAAGAATCAAAGCGGTTCCTATGTAAAAAATAAAAATAAAAATAAACGGTTGAGAAGAACTTGTACAAATGGCTGAACATTACTCAGTCGTGTGAATCCTTAGTTTAATCATCGAGTAACCGCAGTATGACAAGATTGCACCATTGAATTTCGCATTCGACGAGCTTCCACAGAGTTTTATTCTAACGGATTTACTCACAGGGCTTGTATTGATCTAACGCTGAAGGGAAAAGAAAGACACTTGCCTAAAGTGGCGTCCATTTGGATCGAGCCCGGTGCCACATAATTGCTTAACACACTTCTTAACTATGCTTCTTAAACATTCAGATATTTTACGCTCATACACAAATATAGAGACACCCAAAGACACACGAACAGATTCGCACATAGAGCACACACGCATACACACATGCCTAATTGCACGTACACAAATATAGAAACACCCAAAGACACACGAACAGATTCGCACATAGAGCACACGCGCATACACACATGCCTAATTGCACATACACAAATATAGAGACACCCAAAGACACACGAACAGATTCGCACATAGAGCACACACGCATACACACATGCCTAATTGCACATACACAAATATAGAAACACCCAAAGACACACGAACAGATTCGCACATAGAGCACACACGCATACACACATGCATGCATGCACATACGTACACACACATACACACGCACATATTTTTTTTTTAGTTGGTGATTCACAGAAATAGTATTGTCTTTGACAAAATACCTTGTGGTATTTATTCACTTGCCTTTAGGTTCTAAGAAGAAATATTGCCGAATCGACATGTTCCAAGCAACTATTGATGTTGATTTCATCGATTAAACCCCCACCACAGAAAAAGCAGTGTTTTGCCTATGTTGGAAATCAATATTTAATAATGGAAATGAAGGTGGTAATTCTCACAATCAGTACAGAATCGGATTTGTAATAGATTTAAGTTATATTTTCAATTCTGGTTGTGATAAACTTACGTCCTCCTGATCGATAAAGTAATTACCAATCTATTTAATCGATTTTTGCCTCCCCAAAATTTGCGATCTTATCACAATGTAATAAATCAATATTATATAATTGAGGGCGGTGATTATCAGATTTGGTAGGGCATCGGGCAAAATAGTTTGTTAACTTCAGTTGTTTCTCATTATGTTTCCTGAAAAAAAAAAAAGGGCAATTGCATTTAATAACAGATCTAAATGTAATATATTGGGTCGCTTTTAATCTGCAGGGCCACATCTCGAGACGTATAGAATTGCATCAGTATAAGCTGATATTAATTTATTTGTTTATCTTTCAGACCCAAATCGGCAAAAAAAAAAACACCCCCTAACCTAACAGCGCCCCCACCCCAATCCAACTCCACCTCTAAATGCGAGGGGAATGAGATGTTCACACTTGGAAGTCTTTCTCTCTTATTACCAGCATTTCTGCGCTTCGTAACAACCTACATTCATATAGAAACTAGCCGCCTATTGTAGGGCTCGGTTGACTTGGTAGGAATACAATAAGGAGAGTATGCATGTACACCAGAGTACATTTGCAAACGCTCCTTTGTTTAAGACAGTAAGATATGGCTTAGGGTTATTTTAATGTCAGCATGGAGTGTTTTGGGGAGTATTCTGAGAATATGTATATTTATGTAAGTATGAGGTTTTCTCTCAGTTTCATTTAAGCCCTTCTTGAAAGAGTTCAAGCCGGTCACTAATAAAGTGACAAGATTATTTCTGTTAAGAGAGTTCCCGACGTTTGTAAATTTGTGGTTGAGTTGGCACGTGGGTTGAAGTGTCGAAGCATACATCCAAGTGTCTGCATTTATTCATATGATATTTTTGTATGTATGTATAAATGTATGTATGTATGTATTTATGTATGTATATATATATATATATGTGTGTATATATATATATATATATATATATATATATATATATTATATATATATATATATATATATGCCACATTTTTATATATTCTTACATCCTTTAAGATTTTTATTAGTGTTCGAATTTTTATGCAAGTATGTTTTTAAATAAGTTTATCTGTTATAGAACCAATTATCACATTTTTTGCCATTGATCCTTGGTATTTCAATCGATAGAAAATGTGTACCACTTTCTCGGGTGAATTCTGGATGTAATTTGAGTTCATCGAATGGTTTTACCATGACCACCTTAAAGTTTACAAGGATGAAGTATTATGTAGCTTCTATTTTATTTTAAAGTAATCTATTTTTTAATGCTTAAATTGGTTTATATATCCGTTTTATCTTACCTGGTCCTTATATTCCTTTCTAAATTTTAAAATTCTACTTTTCATTACACAAAATATAATAATATATAGATTTTGATATACTTTGGTTGTATCTTTTTTCCGTCTGTACCCTTAATGCCCTTTGATCTCATTGTAACGTCCTTTGTTTTCTATAGTTGGTCCCTTTAACTGATAATAATAAAATAGTTTATGTCACCCCTACCTTCCCTCTTTCTGGGCATTTACCACTATCTTACTGAGTTCTTCTGAGATTTATTTCTTTATGTGCTCATAGGGAATTTATAGCCATACTGATTTAAAGGGAAAGTATCTGACAATAATTAATTTATTATCAGCAGCATGAACATAACTGTCAACTCCCAGTGGTTTTAATTCTTAGTGGACGTACTATACTAGCTGCATTAGATCTTTCGATGGTGATAAGGAGATAGATAAAAATTGTAGCTAAATTACCATATCATGACCCCATTGTTATTTTCTTCTGCCATACCAAATTATAGTTGGCGTATTTTTCTCTCTAAGTTAATTCTTCTATAATAATAACAACATGTAATTCTTTCATCTTCTACTTCTGATGAAATATTTGCTAACAACTGTAATGGAGTATCTTGTATATTGAAAACCTATATTTTGCATCCGAAGATGGCAACGTATTTCAAATTGAAGTAATGTTTGCATTGTTCGATTAAATGGAGCCGCCTGAAACGGCCGTAATGCACTAATGCCTGGACATCATTGCTACTTATTTGCTTTTTATTACCCTTACATCGAGCTGTGGGGATAATACCAGACTGACTTGGTACCTCAACTTAAGTAATTAATTCAACTGAATCTTAATTATTTCTTGTATATATATATATATATATATATATATATATATATATATATATATATATATATATATGTATGTATGTATGTATAATCAATTTGAAGATGTCAGGTCCTCGTTAGGGATTGAATAATCTAAAAATTTCACAGGTTAATCACTATCATATATGGAGAACGTATCGGCGATATTTTAGCGATTATTATAGTAATACATATTGTTAATAATGAGTAAAGAAAGAAAATGGAGAATTATGGATATATAAATAGTTTATTTGTACGCTGCAATTTTTTTTATAAAAACAATACAAATAAATTGTAAAGCTCTAAAAGAAATGGCAGATGCCAAGAACCTACATATAAGTTTCGATTCATGCCCCTAGGATTTTAGTAATTCTAAGAATTTGAGTAGGTCATATGCTAAGAATTGGTCATTATTTGCAACTATATAGAGTAGAATTGGTGATCATAATTCAACTAAATGGAGTAGAATCTCATAAAGCTCCATGTAGTTGAAAATGATGACCAAGTTTTAGCATATGACTCTACCCAAATGTTTAAAATTACTAATTACCTAGGTACATGGATCGAAACATATATGTAGGTTTTTGACATCTGCCATTTCTTTTAGAGCTTTATAATTCATTTGCATTGTTTTTATAATAACTTTCAACCACGTTATATCACACAAATAAATTATTCATACTTCCATAATTCTCCTGTTCCTTTCTCACTTTTATATATATATATATATATATATATATATATATTATATATATATATATATATATATATATATATATGACTTTTGAAATATTACAAGTCACAACATGACACTTAAAATAATTAATATGTTGTGAATGATAAATATATACATATACAATTTATACATACATACATACATATGTGTATGTGCAAACATAGTTATGTACATGCATATCTATACATACATATACACACATAGAAATATATACATCTACATGCATACATATATATGCATACATACATATATACATACATACATGCATACATATACAGAGAGGGAGAGAGAGAGATGGGGAGAGATCAACACGTGAATGCTTATAAAGTACGTGTATATATTATGTATGTAATATATGTTTGGGCTTTTATTTGGATTTTTATTTGTGTGAGTATGTACACATATTTGAGGGTGTACGTAACTGCTATATGCGCCAAGCGATGTTATCTATGCATACTGCTAAGTATGCGTCTACCATTCATATGTATATATGTATGAATTCTTGCGTACCTTCGCACGCAAAATCTATCTTTTCTAGTAAGTTTTACAAAGTCGTCTATTTTCTAATGTTGTTATGTTAACTATAATTTTTTTTTTCTTTGTTAAGCATTGCCCAAGCAACTGTTATTTCTGTTTCTTCTTAAACTTAGCCAATATTGTGTCTCATCACATCTCGATGTTCTTCGAATTGATTCTAATTTAATATGCATACGGTCGAACAAAATATTATATTTTATTAGGCAGCTGCTTGACAGCAAACATGATTGCCCTGGCCTTACAACTGAATTCTGTGGATATGATTTATTTTTCAAATAATTTGAAAACTTTTACTCTTTTGTTCCTTCTTTGCTTCACAAACTATAGATTTTAGTGTCTTATATCGTATTTATTTATACCGTTTGCTTTCTGTACTGTTAATATGACAAGGTAACAATCCAACAAGACAATTTTTAAATAGGCAACAAGAAACGAAGTTTCATCATATTTGTTGATTATAAGAGAAAGAGGAGTACCTGAATAAATAATTGATTAGCAGATTCCAGGAGTTTTAAAAGGCTTATAAAATATTACTGGTCATTATGTTATTTGATAATATAAAATATTATAAATTTTATAGATTATGGTTTGGAATATTCTTCCCGGTTAATATTCTGCACAGTATAACCATCTAGATAGTTTAACAAGTTTTTAAAAACAGTTTTAGTATAATTATAATAAATTTAACATTTAGATTCAGATTTGAATACTTTAACTTGCATTAAATACTTAAATGATATACTCGGTTTCCTTATTTGGAGAATTTGATTTATGAAAATCGATAACTACGATAGGGACAAAGAAACTATTTAAACATTTAAAAAATATTTCTAAAGAATGAAAATATTTAATTTGTCTTTTTGCTGGAAAGCTGAAAATCTTCATGCAAATTATACTGCTAAAGAGCGATTTTATCATGATTATATGGAAAAGAAACTTGGCGGTATTTATTTTCGAAAGTGTTTGTTTAAAGAAAGGTGAATATGTTTCTTAAATGATTAAAGCAGTGACAGTTATAAAACAATGACATGTAATAATACTGTTGTATCATTTACGCAAGTAACATTAGCTTGATCTTTTATAACGGAACTTCTACTTTCAATATATTTTAAATTCTCTTCCAGTTCTTACACATGGTTTCCTGATTGGAGAAAAATTACCCTCTAAACTGGAAATAATACAAGTAGTTCACATATTTTCCTGCCTGAGAAATTGAACTAAGTTTTACATGCCAACGGAAAACTGATGCTCCAAACAGCTGTGTAATGTACCACTCTCAGTATGACCTTCTAGAAATAGCAGCCGAATATATTAAAGCTACCGTTTTAAACATAATCAGACACATTCGATAATGTAGCTCTGGATATCGAAAGCTTTCCATCATGACACACCTGCCACTTAATGGACTGGATGATTATGGATGGAAAGCATTTGGTCTTAGGTTTATTAAATTGCGGCTGATCTACGATTAAACATCAATATATTGGAGAATGGAAGAGTCAGTAAAGTTACCCTCTCGAGTCATAAGGGCCGGTTTCCCGGTTTCCATGGCGGATAAATTCCCCACCTGGATGGGACGCGGGTCCATCGCAGGTTTACTAATTTTTGTCAGCTGATTGAACTGGGGCAACGTGAAATTAAGGGTTTTGCTCAAGAACACGACGCGTCGCCCGGTCCAGGAATCGCCCTAACCACTAATTCATGCACACCACCACATAATGGAAAGAGTCTGTAGTTACATGAGTTTAAGTGTCGTAAGTCTAAACACTGGGCAATGAAAGTGAATGAATGAGAGCTATAGTTGATCCATAGACTCTTCTTAAATACTATTTTATTGACTCTCATATAAGTGGAAAGTAAAGTCTAACCTCGTGGGATTTTAAACCAGAAACGAACATTACCTATTTCAGAGCCATCGATAGACCAATCTCTGGAAGGGCATTGATCTGTTAGACTATGTCTCTGAAATGGCAATCTACTCTCTTAAAAATATCCTCGAGACCACGTTCTACTGCTTTAACCTTTTAACATATTATCCCGTACATTTTCGTTCAGAGATGTCTAGTATATATATATATATATTTGAACGAAACTATACGTTCACAGTACGCTGAAGTATCTGCCACTTATTTCTAACCCGAAATACTTCGTTCATAAAGTTATTCCTGTTTTCTATCATTAACTATCAGTAACTATCATTTCTATCAGTAACTTCATAATAAATCATGACTGATCCAAAATAATTTATGTACTTATTCTTCCTTATATACAGATTCAAAATAAATAATAAAAAATTATGATATTTTCTATATGGAAATTGAAAAAAAACATGTGTAAGTTAAGAAGTTAAAGAATCGATGCATAGGAAAAAAAGTCGAGAAGGTCCTGGTAGGACTGCTTTTGGTTATAGATCTTCTCATTCATTAGTGACCGAGTGTAAGCAACACCACCATCATCAATAACAACAGAAGTATTGTTAATGTTGTGAAAATTACATTATCAATGCACGTGTTAAGGAATGACATGACATGAAACTCAGCAACATCAATTGTCATTAATAAAAGGAAAGGATCTGCGTTGGTTTCGACAATGAGTTGTTCGATCAATTGAATTGCTCTACTCCTGCATTAGCGTGTAAGCGATTGACTACTTTACAAACATGTGTAGCCTTAACTTAATCTCCAGGTAGAATCAGTGTGACACAGTGTATGACAAAGCTGTATTTTTTTTAATTACGAACACAATCCATCCAATGGAATTCCACACTTGTTACATTTACCCAGTCACAATCACCTGAGGCCATAGTAAAGCTACGTCCAATTGTCAACGACGAATAAACACCATATACGTCGCTGGTATTGGGGGAGACGACAACTTCGACTTTAGTTGTTGATGATGATGATGATGATGATGATGATGAGGAGGAGGAGGAGGAGGAGGATGAAGAAAGTAGGGGTGCTGGTTCTCGTGCCGGTGGGTTGGATTGGGGTGGCGGTGGTGGCTATTGGTAATAACGAACAAGTAATGGTCGAAGTGATAGAGGTGGTGGTTATGGTGGTGATGGTTGTGATGGTGACGGTTGTGGTGGTGTTGGTGTTGGTGGTTGTGGTGGTATTTGTAGCGCTGGTGGCGGTGGTGGTAGTGGTGTTGGTGGTTTCGCTGGTGGCGGTGGTGATAGTGGTGATGGTGGTGGTGGTGGTGTGATGGTAGTGGAAGCGGTTGTGGTTGTGGCGATAGTAGCAGTGTTGTTGTTGTTGTTGTTGTCGGTGGTGGTGGTGGTGGTGGTGGTGGTGATGGTAGCACTGGTGTCCGAGGTAGTAGTGGTGATGACGGTGGTAGTGATGGTGCTAATAGTGGTAGCTGTGGTGGTGATAGTGGTGGTGGTGGTGGTGGTGTTTGTGCTGATGGTATTACCAATGACGATAATATTGTTGATGTTCATGATAGTAACAGTATCAGAGCTGTCGATATTAGAAATTACTTAGTATCATTCTGTGCGATCCTATCAACCGGCAGCATAGTCCGATGTTAAATAATAAGAGATAAAAGTAACGAGAGAGAGAGAGACGTTTAGACATACCAACAAAACCATCGGTTGGATGCTAAAAATGCTTTCTTTCTTTCTGCATCTCTCTCTTTCGTTCTTTATCTCTCTCTCTCTCTCTCTCTCTCTCTCTCTTTGTTTAATTACATGCAAATACAGGTTATGACGAGTACACATATATCTGCAAGTTAGAGAAATGTGACGAAAGAATTCAGTTATCAACTGCGCACGATCACCGTCCTCACTCGCTACCATTGCTAATGCAATTTCAATAGATTTACGATCCAATACTTTCGTCTAAAACAGAATTCCATTGAATAAAAAGAACAGAACGAAAAAAAAAATCTATAATGATTTATCAGGACTACTTTCTAGATTTTATCAAATGTTAAAAACTGTTTATAAAATAATAATTTTATTGTTTTATGGGTGTATAATTAACGATTGATTTTTTTTCTTTTTTGTAATCTTGCTGGTGGACTGCTTTCGAATGGCTTTCGCATGAAGAGAACAAGAGATTGCCCCCTCTTTATTCGATCGAATCGATATTATTGATACATTATCCTTAATCTATATGCTAATTGAAAAACACATCGTTATCCTACTAACAACTAGTGTGCTGTTTACATATTCTTACTCACATAAAACATTACAAATATCTCACACTTGATTATTGATGTCAACCGATAGAGGTATTATATGACACGGGCTATTTGTGTTCAATACATTTTGATGGAAAGTCTCAGATCAAGAAGCTAGTCGATATTTATGTAAATCTCATTTATTCATAAACCTAATCAAGCTATTTCTCCTGACCAGGCTAAATTTCGATGTAGGGGAGGTCATTTTTATGACTATTTTATCCTGTGAAATTGTTGAAAGATTGTGTCAGGATAAACAGAAGATAAGACAAAAAGAAAGCGAAGAAATAAATGAAGTACGTTTGAGGTACGTTCACGAGACAATAAAGTTCCATAAAAGAAAAGGTGTACATGAAGCAAGCATAGTGACGAGAGACATTCATGTGTCAAGGAAGATGCATGAGAGGAGTGGTACATGAAACAAATTGGGTACATGAGAGAAGAAGCGCTTGAGAGAAATGAGTATATGAGAGAAAAGGTACGTGAGATAAAAAGGTATATGAGAAAGGATAAGTACATGAAGGCAGTAGGAGGCTTTTGACAAGATATGCATATGAGAAATTAGGGGTACATGTGCGAAAACTGGCACGTCAGACAAGAGGGATACCTCAAACAAGAGAGGTATTTATGAAAAGATGGTAAATAAAATAAGAGAGGAGGGGAAGTACATGAGAAAGTGAAAACGCCTGGCTTAGTGGTTAGGGTATTCGGCTCATGATCGTGATGTCGTGAGTTCAGTTCCCGGCGGCGCGTTGGGTCCTTGAGAAAGATACTTTATTTCACGTTGCTCCAGTCCATTCAGCTGGCAAAAATGAGTAGTACCTGTATTTCAGAGGGACGGCTTTGTTGCATTCTGTATCACGCTGAGTCTCCCTGAGAGCTACCTACCTTAAAGGTGGAGTGCTCAGCCACTTGCACGTTAATTTCACGAGCAAGCTGTTCCGTTGATCGGATCAACTGGAACCTTCATCGTCGTAACCGAGGGAGTGCCAATTAACATGAGAGACGGTGACAAATAACATGTAAGATAGTACTTAAGGCAAGACATGTACATAAGATAAGAAAGTTGCATAACAGAAAAGCATACATAAGAGAAGAGAGACGTATGAGAGACTAAGGATAGATGAAAAAGTTTAATGGTTTATATTTTATTATATTTTATATGCTCATGGCTCAGTGGTTAGAGCGTCGAGCTTACGATCGTGAGGTTGGGAGCTCGAATCCCGGACCGGGCTGCGTGTTGTGTTCTTGAGCAAGGCACTTTATTTCACGTTGCTCCAGCTTACTCAGCTGTAGAAATGAGTTGCGACGTCACTGGTGCCAAGCTGTATCGACCTTTGTCTTTCCCTTGGATAACACTGGTGGCGTGGAGAGGGGAGGCTGGTATGCATGGGCGACTGCTGGTCTTCCATAAAAAACAACCTTGCCCGGACTTGTGTCTAGGAGGGTAACTTTCTAGGTGCAATCCCATGGTCATTCATGACCGAAGGGGGTCTTTAATATACTTGATTATATTTCATAAGCTTATAAACTTACTAACTAGTATTTTCTTCTGAGGAAGGAAAGGAATGAAAATTATCAATAACATGATTTCAACATATTTTTAATAACAACAGGCCGCAATTCGAAGAACATTTGGTGGTTATTTATAGCAGACGTGTACAGTCCTGTCGTAATTCGACCGTGTTATTAATTCACGAACACTAAACATATTGATATAAAGTATTGGGTATTGTTTGGAGTTCCTCTTTCCTGATATATTGAAAGCGTTTTCTGGTCTGAAGGCTTTGAAGGAGAAAGAATGATGAGTGTGATTAAATGTTAATTGTATTGTTAAATATTTATTGTGTAGTTGATGGTGTCGACAAGTCTTTCGAAGTAAAGAAAATGTATTTATTTGTTGAGAGACTGACTTCAATTCTTGTCAAGAAAATGCTTTGTCTATAAATGGAATATTGTCAGATTTATTAAGACTTGAATATTTTGATAGGCTGAACGTAAAGCATTCGATTTGTATTATTTACCGAAAAATACTTATAATTTATTTGCTTTAATACTATGTAGTAATATTTCGTTTTTGGATTTGGTTTGCAAGATTATTTATATGAGTTCGTGTGTTGAAGCATATTCTGTTGTGTCTGGGGAGAGTAATTTTCTTTTTGTGCCTTATATTGTAACACACTCACCGGTAAAATAGTCAAGACTATTGAAAAGGTTGCAAGACGCAACGAAAATTTTAGGAAAATAAAAATAAGAAAAAAGTGGAAATTTTACCGGTGAGTGTGTTACAATATAAAGCACAGTGGAGGCGCAATGGCCCAGTGGTTAGGGCAGCGGACTCGCGGTCGTAGGATCGCGGTTTCGATTCCCAGACCGGGCGTTGTGAGTGTTTATTCAGCTAAAACACCTAAAAAAGCTCCACGAGGCTCCGGCAGGGATGGTGGTGATCCCTGCTGTACTCTTTCACCACAACTTTCTCTCACTCTTACTTCCTGTTTCTGTTGTACCTGTATTTCAAAGGGCCGACCTTGTCACTCTCTGTGTCACGCTGAATATCCCCGAGAACTACGTTAAGGGTACACGTGTCTGTGGAGTGCTCAGCCACTTACACGTTAATTTCACGAGCAGGCTGTTCTGTTGATTGGATCAACCGGAACCCTCGTCGTCGTAACCGACGGAATGCTTCCACCATAAAGCACAAAAAGAAAATGACTCTCCCCAGACACAACAGACTATGTAGTAATTTCTGTGTAAATTCTGTGATTTTTGCACGTCAGTGAAATACAATGTACTAGTTATTTTGAAAACTATTATATTTGCATCGCAAACATTTACAAGTAAAGCGAACTCTCCTAAGATAGTAGCTTCAGAACCAAAAGTAATTTCTTACAGTTATTAGTAATCCTATTTTCTGAAATTAATGCCGGTTCACTAATATTTCCAGCTAATCCATTTCCTACTAAATTTCCCCTGTAATTGCTACATGTATAATGTGTCAGCCTTTCAGCTGACAATGATGTATAATGGTCATTATACCAACATTATACACGATATATAGCCTTGGCTTTACATTTGTTGCACCAAATGACTTTATACAATTTTGCTTCGAGTTTTCTACCCACATTTATATTTATAATCACCTAGATATTTCTGTTTGTTATAATTTGTTAAATTGACACAACCAGCTGCGATTCTCATTATATAATGTGCATTAACATTATAATGTTTATTTATTTATTTATTTATTTATTTATTTTGAATTATTCCAGTAAAGACATTTAAGGGCATTAAATAATTTTCCGGCGAAGAAAATTGTTTTAAATGTGAATTTAAAAGCAGTTTATTATATAAATCATTTCTTTATTTACCTCCAGTTACAACTGACAAAGACAAACGTCGTTATGTGCATATCTATATGTATGCTTGTTTTCTCTGCTTTCTCGTTTTTGTGAAGCCTCATCATGTCAACAATAACAGTGCAGAACTATGATTGAAGGTAGTTTTAGGAATTTTTTTTAATCTGTACTTATTTTCGTTAACACGATTCAATAGTGAAGTTATATAACACACACACACACAACACACACACACATACACACATACACACACACACACACACACACACACACACACACACACACACACACACACACACACACACACACATGGATGCAGACATGGCTGTGTGGTTAAAAAGCTCACTTTGCTACCACGGGTTTTCCAGTTCATTCCCCACTACGTAAATGTCTTATACTATAGTACCGGGGGCCACTAATACCGAGGCGGTATCAAAAGGTTCGCGGAATATGTTTAATAAAAAGTAACTTATTTACCTAAATTTAACATCATCTCCTTTGAAATAGTCTTCTTGCGTAGCAATACACCAATTCCAGCATTCCCGCCATTTTTGGTATCTGGTCTGGAAGTTGTTTTCCGTAAACGAGTCGAGGACCTTGTGCGATTCGCTCTGGGTCTCGATGACAGGTGCTAAATCTGGCGAAAATGGCGGGTGCAGAAGCGATACCATGTTTTTTTGGTTTTTTTTGGCGAGAAACTCATGAGGAGATTTTGGTGACAGGGTGTATTGTGTTAGTGAAGAATCCAATTTTTCGAGCTCCGCAGATCTGGTCGCTTTCGCCGAATATCCTCCCTCAAACATTTCAAAACTTCATTGATTGTCCTCTAACGATGCTCATGCACAAGCTGATGAATTTTCTCCCCATTTCAAGGAATGACACTTGATAGGTTTTTCAGAAACGTTCTTCCACTTTTGAAGCGCCCATGCCACTCGAAACATTATGCACGACCCACTGCCTCATCACCATAAGTTTGCCGAAGCATGCTCAATGTCTCTGTTGCAGACTTCCCAATTTTAAACCAAAATTTTACGTTGCCTCTTTGCTCCAACTTCCTGTCCATGCATAAAATTGCAGTCTACAGCATACACGTGATCACAAATGCAAAAATGTCACAACTTGCTAAGTAAACACAACTGTGTAAATCAGCACAGAGCCTTAGAAATGTTACTGTTAACTCTCACCGCGCTCACAACCGTTCGCTGCCATCTGTTGGTGCGCTATAGGACTAATCCGGGAACCTTCTGTTTTGTGAGTAAATTTGGTTGACGGAAACTGTGAAAAAGCGTATGTATTTATTTCTTGTCGCGAGATAAAAAAAATAAAGAGATGCTTTGATTGGCTCCGAATGCTTCCAACAGAAAAGAACTCTTTCACACTCTTCTTCTTCACATCGAGTCTCACTTGCCGTTAGTACCTAATTTGCACAAACTCTCCAATACCCAAAATTTTCCGCCATCTTCTTTAATGCATTTTGACCACAGTCCATTTGTACAGCAAGCTCGGAGATAGTAACTCGTTTGTCTGAACAAATCATTTCGGCAACTGATGGTCTTCCACTGCGTAGTTTATCTTCAATGCTGGTTTACCTTTCTGTAAACTTCTTTATCCATTTATGCACATTTCTCTTCTAAATGTTATCATCTTCGTAAACAACTTATAGCCTTCTATGGAAGTCGAACAATCTGCATTCTTCCTTCGTTAAGACGGCACGTTTCTTCTACTGCAACTTAATATTTGCCAATAACAAAGAATTGCTATAGAAGAAGAGTTACTCTACTAACATATTCAATCTAAAACTCCAATATCAGCTTCACAGGTATTGATATCATTGTACAAATAGCTATTATTACATGCTGCACTTCATGAATGTTTTTTATATATCTTAACAGTAATTTTGACAGCTTGTAACACTAATCTTTTAATAAAGCATGTTTCTTTTCTCTTTCTTTTTTTTTTTAAATATCTGCTTCTTAAGTTTGGTGCTGAGGCAGTTAGTCAGGTGGCCAAGTGCTCCACTAATTAATTATTGCTGGATGCTTCTGGTTAATCACTGCGTTTAATTAGTCCATCTCGTCACAACACACATCCAAGTTGATGGTACTGTCTGTGGGAAAAAACTCATAAAAGACAAAACCTTTCCAATTTCCCCAATTAGGAAGCATAACCTTTTTCTGGTAATGTATTTCTTTGGGTGTTATTTGCGGTGGCTCGCCACACTTCCCACAAGATCGTTTGCGCTTCTTGTTATTACAGACGATCCATTTTTTTCTCAACATTCTCTTCAAAAGAGGGTCGTTTTCTTTACACAGATGGAAATCCCTTGGGCAAGGATAGCCTCAGTGGGACTAAAACATCGAGCTTGCTGCCATAACCAAGTTGACAGAGCATAAATTGCAACACTTGATTTGGATGTTTGGTGGACATATGCGATCATCCAGCTCGTAAAACGAAAATAGGTGTCGCTGTTAACCTCAGTTAGCCGGCAGAGTGAAGTGCATCTTGAACAGAAATTTCCTGACCGAATTCTTGAAAAGCATTTCTGGTACACATGTTCCGTAACAGTTTGCTCTTCGTACTACACATATCTTTCTGAAGGTTTCCACAGCTTTCTTGCCTTTAAAATAAACAGCATGGGTCGATAATGTTCGTTTTAGGTCTCCATTTGTAAGGTGTTCTCAACCTGTCTCGACACAAGTTCGAGTCAAACTACATTGAAGAGTCAAGTATCTAATGGGTGCACAGATTCAAGGTGCCAACTGAAGTTTAGTGTCGACTAAAACCGAATGAAGTTCTTGGCCAACCCAATAGTAATAGCTACGAAGGTGAAGACATGAAGACACTGTTATTTTGAGTCATTCTTAATTTCAGATGTCTCCTTCAGCTACCAAACTACAGGAGACAGTTGTTTCTCGGATTCACAACGTGTTCAGCTCTATAACATTTACTGGTAGGTAGAAAGTATCTCTCCCCACCACATCTTTCCATCTCTCTCCCTCTCTCTCTCTCTCTCTCTTTCACGATTTCTACCCACAGCTTCTGATTCAAGAAGTTGTTTGGGCCAAAGATCATAGCAAACATGGGACCATATTCTCATAACTGCACTCAGTTCTTTGTTCTTAAAGATCGATTGGCAAAATAGTCTCCTTCTTTATCTTGCTTATCTCGGATAGTAAAAAAACCTGCTTTGATCATATTCAACCTCGTCCCCCATATTACGTCTTTCCCTGTGGCCATCAACACAGCGCCGTCTAAAAGCATAGACACACTGAAGGACTTCACGTGTCTAATAAAGAGCCCAGTTCTAACTTTTGAACGTTGTGGTTTGCTGTCAATAAATAAATAATAAAGGGCTCAATACTTTTATTTTCCGTGGTCTTATAATGGTAGTACGACAGTTCTGCAGTAGACAAAAAGAAACATGAAATCTTGCCAAACCAAAAGTCTATATTAGCGATAAACGCTAGTTATTAATACCGCGAGGGAATGTTTATCACCACTTAATCGTGGATGTTCTGTTGGAACAAACTATACTGCAGTAGATACCACGAGAGAAACTCTCATATTGGCTTTTGGTGCAAATTGCACTCTTGCTAACATCTCTAGAACCTAATATTTCTCTGGAACCTAATATAATCCCATAAGAAGAAAAAGTAGATTGCAGTAGTTGTATATACATAGTTTTTCTCCGATCTAATTAAACTTAGGATAAAAGACGGTGGACCTGGAAAATTCCAGCCGCGCATATCTCGCCTTTCTTCCCATTTTACGGACAAATGCATCTCTTTAGATGGCAGGGTGTAATTTGGAGGAATTTAACTGCTGTTTCTCGAAGCTGGTAGAATATACATCTATATGAGTGTAGACACATAAACACATATATGCACATGTACACACACACACACACACTCACTTGTGTGTATACATGTGTGTGTGTGTGTATGTGTATGCATTGAATTATTTGAGTATTTTTTTAGATAGTGTAAACGCATTTTGGTATTCAGTCATGTAAATATATATTTTGTTAATTTGTCAAACAGTTGTATTAATAATTCTAAAAGCTTTTCTCCCGTTATATTTACACATAGAATATGATCATAATCTTCAATACTCTTTAACTATTCACATACTGAGAGAGACAATGCATTAACTCACTGCTCAAGTTGTGACATACAGAAGACAAAAGTTTTCTCATTTTTATTTGGTTTCCGTAAGAAATATTGCTGGAATCAGCACTATTAAAATAGTCTTCAGTATATTTCTAACATTATTTGAATGATTCGAGATGCAGGATGAGTAAATATATATATATATATGTATATGTGTGTGTGTGTGTGTGTGTGTGTGTGTGTGTGTTTGTACGTGAGTATGTGTTTATGTTTGTGTTTATAGGTACGCATATATACTCAGTTCTCTGTCTCCCTCCATCTCTCTTTATATGTATATATATATATATATAGATAGATAGATATACATATAGAGAGAGAAGAAAAAGAAAAAGAAGAAGAAGAACAACAACAACAACAAAGAAAGGAAAGATAGATTTGATAGATAAACACATGTATATATGTGTGTGTATACATATGTTGCGTGTGTCTGTGTGTATACATATATAAGTATTTACATGGTAGCAGCGATAATGAATGGGAAAAACAGTACTCAATGCTATGAAGAAGAGTATTTGTTTAATTTGGTCGAGAGAAGGCAAAGTTTAGCGACGACACGAAATATCTCTACATGAAAATCACGAGCATTTTATGTCCATAAACACACAAATACACACTTAGACAAATATATCATTCTGGCATTTTATAATATAAGAAACTAAAGACATAGTTTCATATTCTGTCTTATAGACTCAAGAGTATTTTGAAAAGTTCTGAAACAGTCATGCTAATAATTTTTAAAAGCATCTTTGTCGCTAATAGCCAGACATAGAACGTAATTAATTTACTCAGACTACTTCATCAATGCATACATAGTTATGCAAATTCAAACAATTACATGTGAACGCATACACACACATGCATTCACGGATGTATATTGTCATACACCCATTATACAATCAGACTCATATCACTCAATTCATTGCAAGACAATTTCTTTTCCTAAACAGACCCTGCTCTATTTAGCATTATCTCTTAATAAATCAAAGAAAAATATGCCATAACGTTCAAACGAAAGCTGAACACATTTCTTCAAGGTATACCAGAGACGCTATATGCACCTGGATACATCTCAGTCAACAACAACTCCCTACTCGAATGTGCTTGACTTAAAAATGACTTTACAGATCCTATGACGAACAATTAAGTTAGAGATGACCTCTTTCTGATGATATCTGAAAAGAAGCAACAATTTTAGCAAAACATTCAGCAACACTAATTAACAAATCAAACAACATAAAAAGAAACATGGTTTTGACGGATTGATAGGTATTTCAAAATTATGATACTATGATGCTAGGTGTTTCCATTATTTTGTCCAACCCTTATATATATGTATGTATATATAGTGAAGAACAAACAACAAAAACAATAACGCGAGGACGTGGTACAAGTACTGTATTATCAGACACCCAGGAAAGAAAAAAAATATATGTGTGTTTGTGTGTGTGTATATATATATATATATATACATACATATGCATATATATATATAAATCATTAAATCCTTTAAAATGTTTTAGCCCGGAGGCCACGGCCATGCTGGGGCACCACCGCTGAATGAGCTACACTACTCTGATACGTGGCACTTGATCAACAAGGGAGTTCGACGCTGCTGCCCGCATCTGCGTCTCCTGTCGTGAGGTAGGTTCATCTGGGACTCCCGACAAGAAGAGATCCAGTTTAGTTTTAAAGAAACCCACATCCACACCATGTATCTCTCAGGCATTTAGGGAGGATATACATTCATACATATATTCATATACATATATATATATATGTATATAGATATATGCATATACATACATACATATATATATATATATTATATATATATATATATATATATATATATATATATATATGTGTGTGTGTGTGTGTGTGTGTGTGTGTGTGTGTGTGTGTGTGTATGTATGTATGTATTGTATGTTTGTATGTATGTATATATCACGGAATAGTCCTTTTTCCATTAAACCGCATCATTATATGTTATACACTTACAAATTATCTATCGTAGAGCTGTTTAAGAACATGTACGCGTTAAGAAAACACCGCATAATGTGTTTCTCTCCACACTCTCTCTCTCTCTCTCCGTCTCCCCTCACCTCTCTGTGTCTTTGTTGGGATTTCAATATCTTTAGCATGTATTTACTTTCCGTAGACATCTTTTAAAATGTATCTTGTGGAATCAACAACTGGCGTGAATGTAAGTCATCTGTAATTACTTTATTTCAAAGCTTCACTGCAAATTGTAGGATGGCAGCGAATATTAACACTTGCTGCGTATTTCGTAGGCGCTATATTTTTTACAATTTATCACTCAGTTTTAAAGATACACCAGTAAAAATCAGACAAAACTTTCCCCTTCATTCATTCTTCGCCAATTACGAAAAAAATATACCTTTCAAATTTTCTTTTACGTTTCTTTTCAGTTATCACCGGTTTTTCGTAACGAGAGTCTGGGAGTACACGTTATTGACAATGACTAGAGAGGGCAGTAATGCATCGGGTTTTCTCAATAACTGCTGCTAGAATCATTATCGTCTCCTTCCGATAAATATTGTGATTTTTAAATACGGCACGCCCATATGACGAGTTATCTTTGAGCGAAAACCCCAGTAAATTTTCCTTTCAGAGATGCAATTACATTAAGTTTAAATAAGAGATGGCTATTTTAATTTTATAGTACTCTGTTGCATATAATGCATATGTATGTGTGTGTGTGTGTGCGTGTTTAAAATAAAAGAAGGAACATGCACACAGTATACATAGTTTTAATATATCTTAAATGAAAAAGCACTGTGGTTGTCGACCGGTTTCACTTTCGCCAATCATGACATTGAAATTATTGTAAATTCGTATTTTCTTAAGAAGTTTTTGTTCATTATCTTGTATGAAAGTTTGTGAATGAAAATCTAAGGGGAGGTAATTGGTGATAGTTATTATTCGGGATAGGGGAAGTAATTGCTCATTTTTGGGGTGAGATAAATAAACAACAAAAACTCGCGAGCTAAAGTAGTGAGATGAAATATATACAGTGATGGATATGTGATCATGAATTGAAATATATACTGAGACCAAAGTTGGTTATGCGTTCATATTTAGGTGCGTTCAGTATTTTTCGATAAATTAATTTTCTTTATTTAAACTTTCTTGTACAGAAATTGTTTCTTTGCACTGGTAGACGGGGAAAACTGTGAAATTTGGTTGGAGATTCCCTGCACATCTCTTTGTGTTCACTCAAAGGTATCTGTCTATATCTTGGGAAACAGATCTGTTCTTTATGCAGTGTGGTTCTCCGTCTAAGTGACAATATTGTCTGTTCTATATAGTTGTGTCCACAACCTGAACAAGTTATAACATAAATTAAATTCTCTGACCACAAGTGAAGTTGGTCTTAATTGTAAATCTCACCTTGTTTGAATTGGAATTCCGAGCCTTCCAGTAGGTTGGGCTATATTCCACAGTTTGGATGTCCACATTTTTAACCATTGGTTTTGTGGTTGTTGTGTATGGTTTTACATTTGTCAGTAGTATTTTCAGCCATTTGGCTTGCTTTTTACATTGCATGAATTTATGTATTTTAAGAATGTAGTTCATTTCTGGATCCTTAGTGAGTATTGGTAGATTTTGTGCAATGGTGTTGTATGCCTCATTGTTTCTAGGGTTGTGGTTGTGGTTGCATAATAAATAACTGGTCTAATGAAATTACTCCCCTCGAGTGAAGCGTGAGGAAATGACTCTAAATAAGAAAGAGGGATAATCTCAAGAATTTAAGAATTTTCCGTGAGTTATATACCATTAACAAAAGAACTTTCTGATTGGCTGGCGACATGGGGACATCTGCACATCTTTCTATTTCAAGAAGCGTCATCAGTACAGCGTTTTGTCCTAACTTGACTCCAATAAACAAGTTACTCAGACATGTACATAAACAAAAGAAAACATTTATAGCATAGGAAAATATTTCGACATAGTTTAAACAAAAGTTATGTATGGTCGTGTGGTGAGAAGTTTTCTCCTCAAGCTCATGATTTCGTGTTCACTTCCACTTTATGGAATCTTAGACAAGTATCTATTATATCTCCGGGCCGACTAAAGCCTTGTCAGTGGATTTGGTAGACGGAAACTGAAAGTAGCCCGTCGTATGTATGTACGTATGTATGTATGTATGTATGTATGTATGTATGTATGTATGTGTATATGTATGTATGTATGTATGTATGATGTATGTATATGTATGTACGTGTATGTATGAATATATATGAACATATATAATATATATGTGTGTATATATATATATATATATATATATATGTATGTATGTATATGTATGTATTTATGACTGTACCATTTTATATATCTGCGGATACGTGTGTCTTTGAGTCTGTAATATCATGTATATATACTTTTACGTAAATCACAAATTGTTATTTTTGTACGATACAAGAAACTGTTTATATTTCATTCAACGAAAGAGAAAGTTTGTATCTTATTTCCAGCATTTGTTTGTAAGGTGTGGCGTTCGACAAACACACTGCCTGTCATTTGATTCAGTTGAAGATATATTTATAGATCTTCTGCAAATTACTTCTGTCTGTGGCTATTACATTATTCACATATGTAACGTCTGAAAGCTCCTGGAATATCCGAATGTACGATCTCCATTTGTCGCAAGAAAGAATTGAACCCGTTAATGACTTCCTCAGTTACCCCGACATGGATATCTTTTATCTTTCACTCATCCCAGCCTTTGGACTGCGGTGAAGCTGGGGCAACGCCATGTGGGGGTTTAGTCGAACAAATCCACTCTCAGGGCTAATGTTTTTAAGGCTTAGAACTTATTCTATCGACCTCTTTTTATCAAACCGCTATGATCCGGAGACATAAACAGCTAAGACTGGACTGGTTGTCAAACGGTAGTGGAGGATAGACACAAGCACTGACCCCAAGGCACACACACACACACACACACATACTCACACGCACATACACACACACTTACATGTACGCATTCACATGACGGGATTCTTTCAGTTTCCATCTATCACATCCACTCATAAGGCTTTGGCCAGCCCGGAGCTATAGTAGAGGATACTTACACAAGGTACCACACAGTGGGACTGAACATGGAACCATGTGGTTGGGAAGTAAATTTCTTACCACACAGCCACGCTTAAATATATAATATAACCATAATTCTCATAGGTTACTTCACGTAAATATAATTCTTCTAGATTATTTCGATCTGGCGATCTCAAAATCAGACTGGAAAGGGAATGAGAATTTATGGCGATCAGTCATTTTTTTGTTATTATTGACGGTGTGTAAAGGCGATGAGCTGGCAGAATCGTTAACACGCCGGGCAAAATGCTTAGTGGTATTACGTCCAACAGGTGTGGGTGTTTTATGTGCCCGTGACTTAGCGGTTCAGAAAATGAAGACCGATAGTATAAGTACCAAGCTTTAAAAAATATATAAGTCCTGGAGTCGATTTATTCGACTAAAAGTATTCTTCAAGGCAGTGTCCCAGCATGGCCGCTGTCTGATGACTGAAATAAAATTAAATAGATGCGCCCTTTTAAAGCCTAGCCAGGCTCTTGGGCCCGGTTTCCCGGTTTCTATGGCGTATGTGTTACCCAGCTGGATGGGACGCTAGTCCATCGCAGCGTTACTCATTTTTGCCAGCTGAGTGGACTGGAGCAACGTGAAATGAAGTGTTTTGCTCAAGAACACAACGCGTCACTCGGTCCAGGAGTCGAAACCACAATCTTACGATCATGGTGCTGACACCCTAACCACTAAGCCACGCGCCTCCACTAAATGCGCCCTTTTAAAGCCTAGCCAGGCTCATGGGCCCGGTTTCCCGGTTTCTATGGTGTATGTGTTCCCCAGCTGGACGGGACGCCAGTCCATCGCAGCGTTACTCATTTTTGCCAGCTGAGTGGACCGGAGCAACATGAAATGAAGTGTTTTGCTCAAGAACACAACGCGTCCCCCGGTCCAGGAATCGAAACTACAATCTTACGATCATGGTGCTGACACTCGAACCACTAAGCCACGTGCCTCCACTCTAATGACTAAAACAAGTAGAAGATAAAAGATAAAAAGATAATATGAGTGCTATTTGCGAATCCGCTCACGTTATATTTCTTTACGCTTTAGCAAGGTATTCTACAGTTTTATCGAAGAAAGGAGTAGTCCATATTGTGTCTACCTCATGTGAAGTAATTTCTGCGGCGGTGTCTTATGTCTGAAGGGAAGAAGAAAGAATAGCAACTAAAACGTATTTTAGGATTAGACTATAATATTTGTGTTAACTGGCTTCGAAATGAGGAAATCTGATATCGGTTTGGTTTCAATTAATCAGTAAAAGTGTTTAGATATAAATATGTGTAAATTAAATCAGCGTTGTGAGACGAGCTTATCGTTAATACGACTTCTTTGCTATATTAATTTCATCTTCAATTTCAATGACTTTTATCAATTTAGGTTCACTTTCTTGTTTCACCGGAACCGTTATGTGTGAGTGTGGTTGTGATTATATTTTAGGTGATGCGTATGTAATGTGAGTCCGTGCGTACGTATATGAGCATGCGTCGTGAAGAATACTTAAGTAAATGTATTTGGCTTATTATGTGTTGAATATCTTGAATAGAGTATTGAGTTGTACTGTTACACTATGTCAAGGAATTAACAAGGTAAATGAGGGGTATAACATCCTGTTTGTGTGTTGCAATGTGTGTGTGTGTGTGTCTGTCTGTGTGTGTTTTGTGGTGTGTGTGAGCGTGTGTGTTATTGTAGAGAGAGGGACAGACGGACATATTTAACTGATAGACTTTGTTAATTAATATCCTTGTGTGAGTACTTTACTAGTATGTTACTCCATTATTACACACACACACACACACATATATATATAGAGAGAGAGATAGAGAGTGAGAGAGAAAGTAAGATAGATAGATAGATAGATAGATAGATAGATAGATAGATAGATAGATAGATAGATAGATAGATAGATAGATAGATAGATAGATAGATAGATAGATAGATAGATAGATAGATAGATAGATAGATAGATAGATAGATAGATAGATAGATAGATAGATAGATAGATAGATAGATAGATAGATAGATGTGAATACACACAGCAGACAACTCCTTTACTCCCATCTATACAAGGGGAAAAGAAACCAGGGAATATTAGACTGAGATTCAAAGATACTGCTAAAGGTAACATGAAGCGGAAAGGAACTAATCATAATAAATGGCAAACTCAAGAGGAAGAACCGGCCTGTTTGGAGAAAGCTTATCAAGTCATGCGAGAGTCACGAACAGTCATAGCAAGGACGACTCTGTGTGTGTGTATGTGTGCATATATATATATATGTGTGTGTGTGTGTATTGTTCGAGGACGTTGTTTACTGAATATATTTACTGTTCCACTAATGGCTATTGGCATTATTGGGCTAGTTTCGGGGGTGAAATATCATGTTCAAGACGTGACGTTGATTGTGAAGCCCAGTACCTGTTATCTAGTGGAGGCGCAATGGCCTAGTGGTTAGGGCAGCGGACTCGCGGTCATAGGATCGCGGTTTCGATTCCCAGACCGGGCATTGTGAGTGTTTATTGAGCGAAAACACCTAAAGCTTCACAAGGCTCCAGCAGGGGATGGTGGTGAACCCTGCTGTACTCTTTCACCACAACTTTCTCTCACTCTTTCTTCCTGTTTCTGTTGTACCTGTATTTCAAAGGGCCAGCCTTGTCACACTCTGTGTCACGCTGAATCTCCTCGAGAACTACGTTAAGGGTACACGTGTCTGTGGAATGCTCAGCCACTTGCATGTTAATTCCACGAGCAAGCTGTTCCGTTGATTCGGATCAACCGGAACCCTCGTCGTCGTAACCGACGGAGTGCAGAGAGTGCTTCCACCTGTTATCTACGTTGTTGTATTATCTGAATGTCCTTTTTGAAATTATTTCTTTGTTGTAACAGAATTTTGTAGCTATAATTCGTCAGTATTTGTTTACTATTACGTTGTTAGTAGTAACAAGCCTGTGGCATCCCGAGAATCGTTTGTATTTTTCAACACAAATAAAGAAATTATATCCACCAATGCGATGTTACGTACTCACTTTCGACATTTACGTATACCGTAAATCCTCGAGTATAATTCGCATTTTTTTCCAAACATGTAAAGGTCAAAATCCCTAGTGCGTACTATATACGAGATTAAAAATGAAAATTATTTTCTAAGCAATGTCCGAGTCTCTATTCGCTGTCCGGTAGTGTTTATTCAGACGCATTTTGTGATGTCGGGCGCGAAAATACCTTCAGCTAAGCCTGAAAGCAGTGAAGTCATAAAAGAATCATCCATAACTTGCAGCAAGCAACATTTATTTAACGTTATTACTGTTATTTCTTTATTTTCTGCAAAGTGCACAAAAAAAGCTACTCGTTTGCATTGTGTTATATATACAATAATAATAAAGGACGTTACCGTATACATTTTTCAAACCAAGGACGTTGTATAGACCTCCTTGACTCAAGTTAAAGAAGGGGTGCGCATTATACACAAGGTTTAGGTTTTTCAGAGGTACAGCCCCCTAAAAATCCCCTGCGTATTATACTCAAGGGCGGACTATACTCGAGGGTTTACGGTATACAGACACGCGCACGCGCGTGCGCAGGCACAGAAAAGAAACATAGGCATGTGGAGGTGGGGAGAAACATAGGAAATATGAAACAGAAAAACATATATATATAGATATTTGAAATAAATGTGCTAGCATATTTTAAGGCTCCTAAAAATATATAAGAAGGATCTTAACTAGAGAAATGTTTGTGGTCTACCTTGACTGAAACAATAATATGATTTTAAAACTCATTATAATTATATTAGTATTACAATTGTGACGGCGCATGGCTCAGTGGTTAGAGCGTCGAGCTTACGATCGTGAGGTTGTGAGCTCGAATCCCGGACCGGGCTGCGTGTTGTGTTATTGTGCAAGACACTATTTCCCGTTGCTCCAGTTCACTCAGCTGCAGAAATGAGTTGCGACGTCACTGGTGCCAAGCTGTATCGGCCTTTGCTTTTTCCTTGGATAACTCTGGTGGTGTGGAGAGGGGAGACCGGTATGCATGGGCGACTGCTGGTCTTCCATAAACAACCTTGCCCGGACTTGTACCTTGGAGGGTAACTTTATAGGTGCAATCACATGGTCTGTGTCGTGACCGAAGGGGGTCTCAGATACAGTTCTGAAAGAGAACATAAATTTTATCGCCACATTTCTTGCATTTAGAGATGAGAAAGGAGTTTAGATGTTGACAATTGATAAAAATCCCATGTTTAGAATTTAGCAGATATTGTGGATTGTCGTGAAGGATCTCTCTTATTTCACTCAAGAATTTGTAGATTTTTAGAAGGGAGCATCCCGAATCATAACGAATGTTTGCAACTTTCAAATCGAAAATATATTCAATAACCGAGAGATACTATTGATCGTGGATGATATGTGCGTCTTTTCTAAGGAGCAGTCAACAAGCTCTGAAACAGTCGGTCAGAGACTCACTAATATTATGTATATTAATAACTTGTCTACACTTTATTGTGCAAAATATGTGTATGTGATTTGTGTGTGTGTGTGTGTGTGTGTTAGCGTGCGCGCGTTTGTGTGTGTAGATATACATTACAGTATAATAGAAAATAATACAATATTAAACACAAAAATATTATTTCTCACTTCTCAACAGATGAGTCCGGTGAATATACAAAAGGTTATTGTCTGGTGCAAGTTTAATTAGTTATTTATTCCAGTGTCTACTAGTATAAAGTGTATTGTTCCTTGGTATATTCAAATGTATTACTGCGCATATAATCTATTGTAACCATTTTGTCGTATTTTGGAGCATTCTCATGTTAAAATCTCTCTTAAATATCGGGAAGATACAGCTTTGTATGAAGTAGCTAAAATAATATATATATATATATATATATATATACATATATATATATATATATATATATATATATAATATATATATATATATATATATATATATATATGTGTGTGTGTGTGTGTATATGTGTTTACACAATCGCGGACACTATTTCAGTGTGTTTGTGTACAACTTTGTATGTGTACATGAGCTAACACGTGTGCGTGCGTGCGTCCGTGCGAGTGTATGTGTATGTGTATATGTGAATGATACTGTATACATTGTTGACTATGTATCCGTGGCTGTTTGTGCCTGAGCCTGCTTATGCCTCTCAGTATATGTCTGTCCTTTTATCTGGCTCTTGTCTGTGAGTCTATATTTGTAAATGTATATTCGTCTTTTTGTTTAATGTTATTACAAGTTTTATAAAGCTAAACCCCAAAAGCCATTAGCTAGCTCATTTCGTTGTCTCTAGAATAAACATCAAATTGTTTTAGACAATGATATATCTATATATATACAAAATTAAGAGGAATGACCACTAAAGTGGACACCCTATATGCTAAACATAGACGTCAAATAGCCATTACCACGAAGAATGTGTTCTCAAGAAAAAAAATCTCAGCAAAACGCCAAATTGTAAAAATTAGTAAGACAAATGAAAACATACGAAATAAAAACGATTACCTAGGTACCATTGGTTTCACTTCATAATATCTACGTATATAAACACTTAGAAATCTGCAAGATCATCAGCGTAGTCTGTCGCTTACAAAACACAATTTCCAGAACTAGATACAGAACGCCCAACCGTCTCTTTCAGGCTTTAGATTATCCTTTCGGTCATCTAAAGCCCGCAATAGACAGTTTTTTGTTAGAAAGCCTGCGGTACTTGAAACTGAATCAAACTGTTTAAAATAATTTACACACACATGCACACACACACACACACACACCACACACACACACACACACAGACGCTCACACACACACGCTCCCACACACACACATATATATACATACATGCATACATACATACACACACGCACACACACACGCGCGCGCACACACACACACATATATATATATATATGTATATATATGCACACATGAATATATATTGGGTCATCCTCTAAATAATCCGGTCTTTTCAGTTGCATGAACTAAAAGTCGGAGGACGAGATAAACTACTTGCATCAACTTTCTATAAAAGCAGGTAGTAATCTTACCTAGTACTTATTCATAGTGCAAGTTTTGAAGAGTGTAGTTCGATTTTAACAGTTATTTTGCGTTATGAGTTCAATAAAAGCAACAACGCAACAACGGAAAGTGCAACAACGGAAAGTGCGAGGAATATTAGTGCAGTATAAGGGAATCGGGCAATAAACGTAAACCAGTGTCAACGGTGGTTCCAGAAATTCAGAGCCGGAAACTACAGCCTAGAAGGCAAGCCAGGTCCTGGAAGATCTGTAGAGCTCAACGAGGACGTCGTGCAAACCCTGGTGGAACAAAATCCCATCGTAACTAGTAGAGAAGCTTGGATTTGCTCATTCAACCATTCATCGACACCTGTGTGCCATCGGAAAAGTCAGCAATTTGGGTCAATGGGTTCCTCACAAACTTTCCGAGTCTAATCGCGCGCGGTGAGTGAATGTGCGCTCTTCTTTGCTGTCACATCTCTCAAGAATGAACCTTTTTTAGATCGAATAGTGACTAGTGATGAAAAATGGGTTCCCTATAAAATGCCAAGCACCGAAGACAGTGGGTAGGGAAATGAGAAACACTGGCAGCGCAGTCTAAAGAAGGTTTTCACACACGGTGCTATCTGTTTGGTAGGATACGAAAGGTTTAGTTACTTTGAACTTTTAAACCCAAACCAAACGATAACAAAGTAGATTTATTGCGCGCAGCTTGAGCGGCTTTAGTCAGCGCGAGAAGAAAAACGACCATGTTTGGTTTCAAGACGAAAGGTGTTCTTCCATTATGATAGTGCTCGGCCATATACATCAAAAATGGCATTCCAAAAATTGGGGCAGTTTCAATGGGAAACGATGCCCCGCCCACGATATTCGCCGGACATTGCCCTAGCTGATTATATTTTATTCTGCAGTCTTGGATGAAAAAAATATGAATTCTGTAGACGAGGTCAGAAGAGTAATGGAGTATTATTTTTTGTTACGAACAAGAAAATTTCGAGAGATAGTAGAGCATTGTAGAAAATGAAGGAGAGTATAATTTAGATAAAAAAGGATTTGTTTATTATAATTTTGAAAAATAAAAGAAGTATAAAAAAACTGCATTAGTTATGGGATGACTCAATATATATAAAAGATGTATATAAAAGATAAATATAAACGATGTATATAAAAGATATATATATATATATGTTATATATATATATATAATATATATATATATATATATATATATATATATGTATGTACAAGTGTCAATTCATTACGGCCGTTTCAAGCGACTCCTTTAATTGATCAATGAAAACATTACATCATAGCAAAGAAACTGTTTTCGTCATATGACTACATAGACTTCAGACACAAAAGACAAACCGACTGCTTTCACATATTCGTATCACGAACAGAACTCAAATATTTACATTGATTCTGCTGCTCAATCTTTGGCAGAATGAGTTTAGAATATAGTCCATGTAGTGTCGAACCTACTAGAATTTAGAGGTTAATAGAGGTTATAGTGGGGGTGGAGATGAATAATTGAGAGTATTGATCTAGTTACCTACACTTCGAAGACAACAGAAGGAATGTAATCTTCAATCATCCCAAATTAAATCTTTTGGGAGTTGTAGCTGTATTCTAGACAATTCATTAATATCGTGACCACTTACTAGTCTATCTAATTGCTGGAACCTTATATCCGGCTTTGTCAACACGAAATAGTAAGGCTTGGGGTGGTAAAAAAAAGGGGAATGCCTGATAGGGAAGGGGTGATAATTGGAAGAACGAAGGATAGGTGACGCTAATAATATTTATTTTGATTGTCATCTCAAAGGGAGAGGTAATGAAAAACTAAATGAATAAGTATCAGAAATTAGGGGTGGAAGATAAGTTTAGAGAATAAGGGAAGGAGCACATTGTAACTTAAAATTTTAATAAGGGGATACTTTATGATATAAGAGAAATATTAAGAGTTTTCATAAATGTAGTGTATAGAATATCCTGCTAAAATATATGATGAACGTATAAGGGAATTATTTATAATATAAATAGATACTAATAGTATACATTAAAGTGATATTAAAATCATTCCCATCTAATGTAGAGAGTAAATAAATGAGAGATATTAAATATATAAAGGAGTACATTCAGATATAAGACTTAAACAAATCTAGTCCTTTAATCACATAATGAATATTGTGTATAATTAAAAAATATAATTATACAAGATTACAGTATACAGTGAATTTTATGAAAAAAGTATAAATTATCACAAATTTATAAGCTATAAAAACCATAAAAATGCAAGAAAATGATATAGAAAGGCAGAATTATTTTTTTAAAATTATATAAGAATTTATAAGATATAATGTGTAATTAAAATTTTTTTTAATTACACATTATATCTTATAAATTCTTATGTTCTATTTTTATTTTATATAATTTTAGATTGGATCCAGACATTCTCCGTATAGAAGACACTTAGTAGTGCTCAAAATATTCAAACTTAGACTCTGATGTGTTTACAGGGGATGGATGATTCCGCAAGGTAAAGAATGGCTATAAGAAGGGTCAAATTGAGAAGATATAGTGTCAATTATGCGGATGAAACAAATTAGATACATTAAATATATTAAATATAATAGTTTGGGTATGAAATACACAATATGTATATATGTATACACGCAAAATCTATTCCTTTCTCTCGTTTTGCGTTTATACATTCTTTTATTCTATTGTATGTTTCAGTCATTTGACTGCGCTCATGCTGGAGCACCACCTTTAGTTGAGGAAATCGACTCCAGGACTTATTCTATTGGTGTCTTTTGCTGAACCGCTAAGTTACGGGTGTGACGTAAACACACCAGCATCGGTTGTCGAGCGATGTTGGGGGGACAAACACACGCACACACACACACACACACACATACATACATACATACATACATATATGATGGGCTTCTTTCAGTTTCCGTCTACCAAATCCACTCACAAGGCTTCGGTCGTCCCGAGGCTATAGAAGAAGACACTTGCCCAAGGTGCCACGCAGTAGGACTGAACTCGGAAGCCTGTGGCTGGGAAGCAAGCTACTTACCACACAGCTACATATTTTGTATTTCATATTCAAACGATTGAATATTTCAAGATATGTGTGAGATGTAATACGGGTCATTTGTGCTGAGTTACAGGGAACACTACGGAGAACACTGCTCTGTTTATGGAGTAATTATATTTACTGCATTAGGAGTGGCTGTGTGGTAAGTAGCTTGCTTACGAACCACATGGTTCCGGGTTTAATCCCAATGCGTGGCACCTTGGGCAAGTGTCTTCTACAATAGCCTCGGACCGACCAAAGCCTTATGAGTGAATTTGGTAGACGAAAACTGAAAGAAGCCCGTCGTATACATGTATACACACATATATATATATTGTGTGTGTGTGTGTGTGTGTGCGTGTGTGTGTGTGTGTGTGTGTGTGTATGTTTGTGTGTCTGTAGTTGTCTCCCCAACATCGCTTGACAACCAATGGTGGTGTGTTTACGTCACCGTAACTTAGTGGTTCGGCAAAAGAGACTGATAAAATAAATACTAGGCTTACAAAGAATAAGTCAAGGGATCGATTTGTTCGACTAAAGACGGTGCTGCTCCAGCATGGCCACAGTCAAATGACTGAAACAAGTAAAAAAAGTAAAAGAGAAAAGATCAAGAGGAGCAGTGTCCGTGATACGTACAATATCTCCAAGACAGAGAAGCAGCGGATACAAATAAACCACGACTCATTGATGGCTGTTAACTTATTTGTAACTCATGTACCCCCTCTATGTAGCCTGGCTTGAAGTAAGTAATCCTGCTTGGAAACATATTGTCTAGCAACGGGCCGGGCACCAAACTTCTGTTCCCAAATCACTTACTGTACTCTTATAAATAGTTGCACGCGGGTGGAGGCGCAATGGCCCAGTGGTTAGGGCAGCGGACTCGCGGTCGTAGGATCGCGGTTTCGATTCTCAGACCGGGCGTTGTGAGTGTTTATTGAGCGAAAACACCTAAAGCTCCACGAGGCTCCGGCAGGGGATGGTGGTGATCCCTGCTGTACTCTTTCGCCACAACTTTCTCTCACTCTTTCTTCCTGTTTCTGTTGTACCTGTATTTCAAAGGGCCGGCCTTGTCACTCTCTGTGTCACGCTGAATATCCCCGAGAACTACGTTAAGGGTGCACGTGTCTGTGGAGTGCTCAGCCACTTACACGTTAATTTCACGAGCAGGCTGTTCCGTTGGTCGGATCAACCGGAACCCTCATCGTCATTCCAGTTGCACGCGGGCATAAGTACCACTTGAATACTGGGGTGGATGTAATCGACTTACCCCCGACCCCCAAAATTGCTGACCATTTGCCAAAATTTGAAACCAACATGTTCTGACGTTCATTGCAGCATCATAATATCATCAGTTATGATGATTAAATGCGGTTGTCAACTGGTGTAGCTGTTTGCTGATAGAAGTCCATAAATAGGCGCAGGAGTGATTCCGGGTTCAGTCCCACTGCGTGGCATCTTGGGCAGTGTCTTCTGCTATAGCCCCGGGCCGACCAATGCCTTGTGAGTGGATTTGGTAGACGGAAACTGAAAGAAGCCTGTCGTATATATGATATATATATAAGTGGTGTGTGTGTTTGTTTGTGTGTCTGTGTTTGTCCCCCTAGCATTGCTTGACAACCGATGCTGGTGTGTTTACGTCCCCGTCACTTAGCGGTTCGGTAAAAGAGACCGATAGAATAAGTACTGGGCTTACAAAGAATAAGTCCCGGGGTCGATTTGCTCGACTAAAGGCGGTGCTCCAGCATGGCCGCAGTCAAATGACTGAAACAAGTAAAAGAGTAAAAGAGTAAAGAGAGTAAATATTCTAACTGGTTGGAAACAGCAAAAATACTTGAAAATATTTACTGCTATTTTTGTTATTTCGTACTATTTTACTTTATTTATTGTTATTTTTATTATTTTATCTTATTTTATTTTTAGCGGTTACAAAAACTATACAATCTCTCCAGAATATATTTCGGAAGATGCAAAGCGGTCATCAACCTTTGTTACCTGTTGCCCCCTCCCTCTCTCTCTCTCTTCCTCTTTCCGTCTCCCTTTCTCTCTCTCTCTCTCTCTCTTCTCTCTCTCTCTCTCTCTGTATGTGTGTGCGCGTGCGTGCGAGTGTGTGGTAGGTAGAGAGTTGTTAGACTTATTATTTTCAGGAAGAAGCAGTAGATTCTTAATAGTACAGAGATTATTAATAGTTTAATCTATCTTGCTGATATCATATAATTTTGTCTGGATACAAATCTTAAGAATTTACCATCTTAGCCTATATACTATCGGCATAGTTATACAAAATAGCATTATTGTTTTATATGATAATCAGATAAGGGGGGTTAGTATGTACTGGTCATCTGAGACGGTGGGGAGATAGTTGTGGTTGATGAAAAGTGTGGTCAGATGTGGAGAAAGTGAAGAAAGTGGGTTTTCTTGAGGATTGCAGTCACAAGGATGAAGGACTGGAGAAAGTGTTTCGTGCGTGCTTTGGGAAAGTCAGGAGCAATAAAAATGATGAGAATAGTAGAGACGAGTGAAAATGAGAAAATGCACCTTGTATGTTCAGAGGAAAAGAGTTCCAGTAGCAATAGAAGAAATGTTAACAGTTATTTTGCTTTATTAGTTCAATAATAGCAATAACGCAACGGAAAGTGCGAGGAATATTAATGCAGTATACGGGGATTGGACAATCAGCGTAAACCAGTGTTAACGGTGGTTTCAGAAATTCAGAGTCAGAAACGACAGCCTAGAAGACGAGCCAGGTCCTGGAAGATCTGTACATCTTTTATAGGCTAAGAAGGTAAGTTCTTAAGATTTGTATCCAGACAAAATTATATGATATCTGCAAAATAGATTAAATTATTAAGAATCTCTGTACTATTAAGAAACATTGATAGTATGTATGTGTGCCATACTATGATAGTATGTCTGCGTGCCATACTATGATAGTATGTCGGAGTGCCATCCGATATGCCTTTATTTTCTACAGGTTACACTCATCTGAGTGCGGTTATGCTGGAGCACCGTCTTGCAGGGTTTAATGGTTCATGTAGACCTCAGTATTTTCGTACGTTTTTAAAGTCTGAAATGTAATTTATCGAACTCTCTTTGTGGAATTACTTATTAAAATACTGATATAATCTATTATATACTCACCATCCAGTAATTGAAACCAATAGAATAAACGCAGTCATGTATGTATGTTGTGTGTGTGTGTGTGTGTGTGTGGTGTGTGTGTGTGTGTGTGTGTGCGTGTGTGTGTGTGTGTGTGTGTGTGTGTGTGTGTGTGTATTTGTGGACCTATGCTTGTACATCTATTAATCCCGCATAGGAACTTATAAAAATTTGAGCTGGTGTAAGTTACAGTGTGGAGGCACATGGCCAAGTTGTTAGAGCAGTGGACTCGTGGTTGAGGGATCGCGGGTTCGAATCTCAGACCGGACGATGAGTGTGTTTATGCGCGAAATACTTAAGCCCCACGCGGCTCCAGCTGATGGTAATAGCGAACTTCTGCTGACTCTTTCGCCACAACTTTCTCTCACCCTTTCCTCCTGCATCTAGCAGCTCACCTGAGATGGACCGGCGTCCCATCCAGGTGGGGAACCTGTACGCCAATGAAACCGGGAAACCGGCCGTTATGAGCCAGGCATGGCTTGAGAAGAAACGAGTAAGTTACAGTGTGCGACTACTAAGAGTGATGCAGCCCTTAGCTTTCGTTGATGCATGTCGCCAGAAGATTACGCTGATATAAAACCCACTGTGCAAGGAAAACACTTGTTTAGTTTAGAGATCTCATGTTCTCAAACTCGCAATTTTGACACCAAATTTCTTGCTTAATCTTTTTCTTGGCTCATATCAATAGAATATGAAGAATCCGTAGTATACTGTTCAAGCCACTTGGGATGGAATGGGGTGGGGATGGGGATAGGGGCTTAAAATCTGCATAAGAACTACTGACTGTCATTCATTTTTTGTCAGTGATGATCTGCTTCGGTTGTGTGTGCACAATTATCAACGACTCTGTATGTTACACACACACACACACACACACACAATGGTATAATAGAAATAACTAAGAGTCGCTAGCAACAAGTAATGAAACAGCAAAAACGCAAAGGTGTGTATTAACATAAAAGATAAAATATATATATTAACGACCGAAGTAGTATTGATTCCGAGAGGTAATATTTATCCGCACTTAAACGTGGCTGTTCTGTTTGAACGAACTTTATTGGGTTAGTTACCATACACACTTATTTTATATCTCTAGCGGGGAGATCAACCTCCTCCCTCTCAGCGCCGAGACCACTAGATCATGTGATTTCGATCTTGCTTGGCCTTGTCGATGATGGACGCTCAGCCGCTAGAGATAGCAGTGACTCATCTCCCCGCCGGCGATACATAGAAAAACAAAGAGGCGGCGAGCTGGCAGAATCGTTAGCACGCTGGGCGAAATGCGTAGCCGTATATCGTCTGCCGTTACGTTCTAAGTTCAAATTCCGCCGAGGTCGACTTTGCCTTTCATCCTTTGGGGGGTCGATAAATAAAGTACCAGTTACGCACTGGGGTCGATGTAATCGACTTGATCCGTTTGTCTATCCTTGTTTGTCCCCTTTATGTTTAGCCCCTTGTGGGTAATAAAGAAACAGATACATAGAAAAACAATATCAGAAGGCGGTGAGCTGGCAGAAACGTTAGCACGTCGGGTGAAATGCTTAGCGGGTATTTCGTCCGTCTTCACGTTCAGAGTTCAAATTCTGCCGAGGTCGACTTTACCTTTCATCCTTTCGGGGTCGATAAATTAAGTACCGGTTACGCACTGGGGTCGATGTAATCGACTTAATCCCTTTGTCTGTCCTTGTTTTCCCCTCTATGTTTAGCCCCTTGTGGGTGTGCAATAAAGAAATAAGAACAGGCGCTGGTGTCGCGATTAGCCAGCGAGCTTATTAAAAATATGTACTATATTAGCAACGACAGGGATTTATCTCTCTGCTAGCGATATAAACAAAAGTGCATTTTGCACTAAGAATTCTGTATGAGAGTTTCTCACATGGTAATTACTGCAGTATAGTTTGCTCTAGTAGAATATCCACGTTTAAGTGGGGATAAATAAAAGATAGTCTTGATTTATTGAAACTGTCTCTTCATCAAGAGATTGCTTCGTAGCAATTTGTACCAACTACAAATGAGAAGGGAAGACAATCTTAAGAACCAGGAATTCTTCAAAATTGATAGGCTTTTAAGGAAAATACAGTCTGATTGCTTGAAGACAAAAGGAGCACAGCTGTGAATTTGCCTGCCTCACTTGGCCTCATCAGCATATATATTTTATCTCCAGCTGAGCTGATTATGTGTTTGTGTGCTTGTGTTTGCAAGACAGAAAGAGGAAGACAGGTGTATTAAAAACAAGTAGATGTATTAGTTTGACGCTCAGGAATGTGAGAAAGTCATTAACGTTTCGAGCCTACGCCCTTCAACAGAAAGGAATAGCAGAAAATACGTACGGAATATAAAAGTTCAAAAGATTCAAAAGTCGTGAAGAGAAGAAGAAAAGGAGGAAAAGGAGAGAAAAGGAGAAGAAAAGAAGAATTATCAACCAAACAGTTTTACTAGGACATAACTTGTTATTAGGGTAATTATTTTTAAAATTCCTATATTTACTTTTATAATATAAAAAGGGTCTTAAAGAAGGGTTATCTCCCTTACGCCGCAAAATTACAGTTGTTGTTATTCGAACTAAAATTTATGTTCTTATTACCATTATGACATGTTTTGATGTCCTGATTAATAGAGGTAGAATTAATGTCAATAGGGTTAATATAGGTAATTTTTTTCTTTATAGCCTGCTTTAAGTAATGCAGAATTATAAAGTTCGGCTTTATCGTTGAAGGTATCAACATTGGCAGATGATCTAGAAAGTCTAAATGAAATATTTCTAACTAAATTCCTAGTAATAGCCTTTGGATGATTACTGAAAGAGCTAATATATTTTAGATTAGTTGAAGGTTTATGGTATGGGAAATATGAATCATTATATAAGTTAAGGGTAATATCCAAAAAGTTGGCTTTATTTAGATCGTCGAAAACAATGCTTAAGCTCATGTTTCGAAAAATTTAACCAACCTATTTTTAACCCGTTGTAATTATTGGTTAGAAGCATTTTGAAGGTAGAGTAGACAATCATCACGGTATAGACCTCCATTGATGTTTGTGAATTGGTCAGCCGCCTCATAAAGGATATATATAGCGACAAAATCAGCCAATGGTGCTGAGTCAGAACTTCCCATCGTGACTCCCACACGAGTCTTCACAGCAAGAAACTATTTGTCGTTCATACGTTTATACTGTGTACATTAAATGATATGTGTGTGTATATATATACATATATTTATACATATGTCTTTTATATTTTGCTTGTTTCAATCAATAGACTACAGCCATTTGGGGGCACCGCTTTGACAATTTTTTAGTCGCATAAGTCGACACCAGTACTTTTATTTATAAAAAACTGGTACATACTCTATCGCTTTCTTTTGCCGAACCGCTAACAAATAGGAACTTAAACACACCAACACTAGTTGTCTAGTGTTGGTGAGAGGCAGCCATAAAGACAGACACGCATACACAAACATACGTACACGCCTATATATACATACATTCATAATACATATATGCTTTTATATATGCATATATATATATATATATATATATATATATATATATATATATATATATATATATTATATATATATATATATATATATATATATATATATATATGTATTATACAACGGGCTTCTTTCAGTTTCCATCTACCAAATCTACTCACAAGGTATTGATGGGTCCGACGCTGTAGCAGAAACAATTTGCCGAAGATGCCACGTAGTGGGACTGAACCTGCAACCGTAAGGTTAGCAGGCAAACTTCGAACCACACAGCCACTCTTGCGTCTATAAATACACACACGCACACACGCATACACACACACACACACACGCATCCTATTGATATCATTATTATAGTATTTATGTTTTACTCTTCTATCTGTATTGAGTATTTTCCATAGTCTGCGGGTAATTTATTCCGAGAATAACCAAAAAGTGTTCGTATGTGTGCATAAGTATAGGTATTTGAATATATATATATATGCGTGCGTGTGCGTGCATATGATGTTAGTAGGAGACAGGGTGAGTAACGTGTGAGAAAATGAGACACATAAAGAGTGTGGTAGAAGAAATGATATACTGATACACTGACAGAAGTATTATATCAGTAAATGAAACAACGAGACAGTTAGAGGAAGAGGGAGCGGGGAAGCAATAAAGTTGATATACAGACTGGTAGAGAAACAGTTATTGCGATGTGTTAGACTGATACAGTGAAAGAGAGAGAGAGAGAGAGAGAGAGAGAGAGAGAGAGAGGAGAGAGAGAGAGAGAGAGAGAGAAAGAGCAATATCTAATCAAGCTATGGAGACTACTCTCTACTGTAGAATTAGTTGTCAAACTGCGTCGACTTGAAATATGCCTCACAATTGACAGAAGCTTATTTCAAATGAAATTTCAATGAGTCTGCTCAACAGAGCAAGACAACTTCCAAAGGTGAGACCGTTCACCGAAGAATAGCGTCGTATGGTATTCTCGAATATATTCTATCTTATTATGTTCTCTACATCTTTCAATTTATTGAAGGGAAAACATTAAAAGGCCACCACATTGACCGCTACTTTATATGGTCGTTTAATATTAAAAAGTCACCATGAAGTCATGTGCTGAGAGGGTGAAGTAATTTGGTGGCTGTCAATGAGGTGGTTAAGACGTTGTTGGGGTTTGGCAGTCGTGTTGTTATTTTTACTGTTCTTGTTTAGCCCCAGGTCAACCCTGATTGAACAGACCAGTGATCAAAGACATTCTAACCATGAAATTTTGACTTTTTCTCATTTGCAGAGACCCCCATTAATACATTATCCAGCGTGTCTCCTTTTATATGTCAGTTGGGTGTGGGTGAAGAAGATTTGGCTGCTATTTCTAGCATATCAGTAAACTACATAGAAGCTTTCTAGCTGGCTAGTTGCTGGTACTAATGTAGCTGTTGTTGTTGTTGTTGTTGGTGGTGGTGGTGGTGGTTCTAGTGGTATTGTTGTTCTTGGTCGTCGTTGTAGTAGTAGTAATCGACTGCAATTTTAGTGTTGGCGGTGAGAATCTGGAGCGAGATGTTATTGTGGTGATTCTTGTGGCTGTGGAAGAATTGGTAAAATCTACGATATTTTTAACGACAGTCATTGAAGATTGTTGAGGTTTTAGCTCCATTATTTAAAAGTATCGGTGGCAGTAGTAATGTGCTAAAATAAGTAGGATAAATTTGATGACAGTGTATAGTGTTGTATACGCTTTTCATATTGTAATATATGAGGTTTCAGTATGCAAAGTATTAGTATAATAGTAATAGTAGTAATAGCATCTTGTTTTAAGAATAACGTTACTGTTGTTGGGGACACTAATAATTTTGTCGTTGCTTATTACTATTGTATAGCAAATACACTGGGAAACAGAGAATTTAGTGCTTGAGATATTAAATTGTTTTTAGTTAAATTTTGGTCGCTGATTCTAAGTATGTCATCAGTAATTCTGGTTATCGAGATATGTAACACTCCTTATTGCCATGCGTACAGCCGATCTGATACAAGGATCGTGACTACAAATCATTGCCTTTTGGATAAGAAAAGGGTTTCATACAAGAGGAATATGTTTGTTTATGATTCAGTTATATCCATTCAATCAGATATTAATTAAACAAGCGTAGAAAGTTACCACTGATACAATGTTCATTACTAAAACGTCGCACGAAAGTGGTGTGTCAGAGACTTCCTGTGGTCAGCTGCCTCAGTACAATTACGTAGAATGCTCCAGCTGTAATCCGTCATCATATAAGTATCCTAGTACCCACAGTATATTTCTTCCACAGATTTTAAATCTTGGTGGAATCGTTCGCCCTGTTCATCACTTAAGTCAGCAAGGTCGTCTGAGGACGATCCAAGCGACTGTGGAGCTAATGTACTTTGACACTCATTTTACAGACGATTTGACTGAAAGAAGAGAGCATGTTCTCAACCAGATCAGAGTAGTTATCTGCTTTATAGTTGCCAAGAAAATTTTTTACAACCAGATTGAAAGAAGGCCATTCATCTGTTTCAGTATTGTTCATTGAATCTTGAAAATATGGATCTTTCATGAGTTCCTTGATATGTGACCCGTTGGAAATACTTACCTTCAGCATCTCCATGATCAGTGCTGGAAATTTTTTATATACGTAGTCAAATGAGTCCCCTTCTTTATTCAAAACCTTTTCAGACTGTTTCACTAAATCAAGTCTGAGATGCAGATGTAGAAAAATGATCATTTCTCTGTCCACCACTTTTGCGATTATATTCTTTTCTTCAACGACCATGTTTACTCTCAGAGGCCATTGCTTTCTCACCTAGTGCTCATCCACAGGAATATTATGCCAGAAACAGGCAAAGCAAGGATACTTGGTTTATCAACTCTACTGGTCCAGAGGAAAATTTACTATCATAAGATCCATGCTGATTAGTCATTGGTGATCGTGGTATGATACCGTGTGTAAAGCCAGGACGACTGTTTCTTGCTGTTCATCTATCTTAATTGAGTGACTATTTGGGCTTGTTCTGTATTTGTTGCAGTTTTGATAAGTTAATTATTTAAAGAACTAGAGCTGCTAGAAACAAATGAAGGTCATATTTTTGCTCAGAAACATGAATCGCGTCTAAAATCTAAGGCACAAAAAAAAAAAAAAGAAAGATTTCATTTGTTCCCCAGCGTTGTTATTACAGGTAAGTATGATTTATCAGCCTTCGCACTTTACACGTTACAATCGTACATGTCAGTAATGAGAAAAATGCTATTATTAACACGAGAATAGAAGGGGAGAAATTGTGAAGCGCAAGAAATACTGGTAGAATATCGGAGAGGGATTTAAAGATGGACTAGTTGGCACGCAAAGGACAAATGACGTAAAGGAATGAAAACATGATTGGGAGTAATGTGATGAAGATATGAGATAAATATGAAGCAGGTGTTCCTAAGTTCAGTGGTGATATTCTG
>NC_043005.1:42541073-42558573 GCF_006345805.1 Octopus sinensis
TGAGAACTTGGGCGAGTGTCCTCTACTATAACCGCGGAGTGAATAAAGCCATGTCAGTTGATTTGATAGACGGAAACTGAAAGATGCTCGTCGTATATTTGTGTGTGTGTTTATACTCTACCACCGATTGATAACCGGTTTTGATGTGTTTACGTACGCGTAAACTAGCGGTTCGGCATCTTCTGCCAGCCCCTTCTCCCTGATGATGGGCAGGGCATGTTAGAACTACTGAATCGCAGTTACATTCTCAGGTTGCACCGCGTACTGAAATTCTTGCCCGGTGAACGACTGTGGTCGCCGTTCGGGACATATCTTTCCACACCTCGTCACTTCAATTAGGACTGCAGTCCTGGTAAAAACAGAGAAACCGAGATAGGGCGCTTGAGATATGAAATGTGATCAGGAACATAACCACCTTCTGCCACTTAGCCATGTTGCCTGGCTTGAGTTATGAGTTGTATGTCGCTCTAAATAACTCTCAGACATTTTCTACTTGGATACGTGTGGTATTAAAAGCTCGTCGGTTTTTAATGGGATGCACACTGCTTTCTAACGGCTATTCTGGCAGTCCCTTTCACCAGTTGTCAAAGAACTACCAGCTGAGCTCTTCTGCTCTATATGCTGAAGACCTTAACTGCATCATTGACTCCCCTGTGTTAGTCTACCATTGAAACTTGTTCAATGAGCCTTGACATTTTCTCTAAAGGCCTCCAACCCACTACCTTTTATAGTTAGTTTGATGGTATCGTTTGTTTTGTTATTTTTGGTGGCGGAGAAGTTTCCAGAACCCACAAAATTGCAATTTCTATGGTAGTGGGAGCAGTGGCAGGGGTTGTAAAGGCGGTGTTTTTGTTGTTGATCGGCATGGTTGGTAAATCTTCGTTGCTGTTATTGCTGTTGTATGTATTCTTAAATCTGTTCTTCGTGCTGTTGTTGCTGTTGCTGTTGTAGGTGGTAGGGTGGTGATGATGGGTATTGGTGTTCCTTTTCCTTTTGTTCTTGTCACCATAGCTCTGTTGTTGCTGTGAATGATTTTGTTTTAATTTTTTTATGGCTACTTTTGCTGCCAAGCTAATGACATTGCTTTCAAAATCAAGAGTTACACGACATTAGCCAAACTTTCAAAAAGAAATCAGGTTCTCTCTCTTTCTCTCTTTCTCTCTCTCTCTTTCTCTCTCCCTCTCTCTCTCGCTCTCTCTCTATTTTAAGGGGTCTTCCAAGCTTGTAGAAATTCTTATTATTATTATTCTTCTTATTCTTCTTCTCCTCCTCCTCCTCCTCCTCCTCCTCCTCCTCCTCCTTCTTCTTCTTCTTCTTCTTCTTCTTCTTCTTCTTCTTCTTCTTCTTATTATTATTATTATTATTATTATTATTATTTCGATTTCACTTCTCAGATCTCACGATTTTACTTGCTCCGGTTAATTTTGTAAGAGCGGAGAGTAACATGTATTTAATGGTACCACGGGGTCTCTTTTTCCCCGTTACTTAACACCCAAGTAATCCTCGCTCTCCCAAATAGTGCAGTTTTCTGTGTGTGTGTTCTACGCTCAAGTCAATTCCAATAATATCTCCAAATATTAGGTTGTCCCAAAAGTTCGTAAACACTTGCGAAAATTGAATTTTTACTCGCCAAGTACTAACAAAAACAACAAAAATTATTCCTCAAAATAAAGACCATTATTTTCCAAGACTTTCTACGAACTTTTGGGACAACCTTATATTTTCTCAAACCTGTTTGTTAGTGAACCCGGTGCCCCAACAACTATTGGGTTTACAGTTTCTTTCTTCATTACCCACATTCGTGTAATTTCGTCATTTTGTAGCTTATACTTTTCAATCTTTTCCAGCTCTTGGTCCCCAACACGGGCGTCCCCATGTATAGTAATATTTATTATCTTGGCTTCCTTCTTACAATCATCCACTGCAAAAATGTTTGGTTTCCGAGAATCATTTAGTAAATCCAGTTCGGTTGTAAAATCCCACAAGACCTTATACTTGTTATTCGCGTTGATGCCTTCTGATTTATGCTCGTACCATTTCTGTGTTCTTTCAAGACCATACTTCTCACACAACCTCCAGTGAACAATCTTAGTTACATTATCATGTCCCCTCTTGTATGGCGATTGGGCCAGTTTGATACACTCACTCACTATACGTCTGTACATACATACATACATACATACAATCCATCGCTGGAATTGTAAAAATCTGAGAAACTTTCCAGAAGTTTGTCATTTAAATATATATGAGCATGTCTAGATATGTAACTCTATGCATAACAATACATACATAAAACATATGAATCTGCACATACATACATACATACATACATACATACATACATACATACATACATACATACATACATACATACATACAATCCATCGCTGGAATTGTAAAAATCTGAAAAACTTTCCAGAAGTTTATCATTTAAATATATATGAGCATGCCTAGGTATGTAACACTATGCATGAGAATACATACATAAAGCATACAAATCTTCACATACATACATACATACATACAACATACATACATACATACATACATACATACATACATACATACACACATACACACATACACACATACACACATGCATACATACATACATACATACATACATACATACATACATACATACATACATACATACATACATACATACAAACAAAATCACCCTGTTGTTGATATTGAAATTCCAATGAAGGAACCTTGGATCTAGGTTAAAAACCGGTTCTTTCTTTATTGGCAAGAAATCTTGAAATAAACTGAATAATTACATACATACATACATACATACATACATACATACATACATACATACATACATACATACATACATACATACATACATACATGCATGCATACATACATACATACATACATACATACATACATACATACATACATACATACAATCCATCGCTGGAATTGTACAAATCTGAAAAACTTTCCAGAAGTTTATCATTTAAATATATATGAGCATGTCTAGATATATAACTCTATGCATGAGAATACATACATAAAACATACGAATCTGCACATACATACATACATACATACATACATACATACATACATACATACATACATACATACATACATACATACATACATACAAAAACACCCTGTTGCTGATGTTTAAATTCCAACGAAGGAACCTTAGATCTAGGTCATAAACCGGTTTTTCTCTATTGGCAAGAAATCTTGAAATAAACTGAATAATGACATACATACAGTGAAGGCGCGTGGTTTAGTGGTTAGGCTAATCGACTCATTATCGTAAGGTCATGTGTTCGATTCCCGGCGGCGCGTTGTGTCCTTTAGCAAGACACTTTATTTCACGTTGCTCCAGTTCACTCAGCTGACAAAAATGATTTGTACTTGCAATACAAAACGACTGGCCTCTTCACATTTTCTGTCACGCTGAATCTCCCTGAGAACTGCGGTAAGGGTACGCGTGTCTGTGAATGCTCAGCCACTTGCACGTTAATTTCACGAGCAGGCTGTTCCGTTCATCGGACCAACTGGCAGCCTCCACGTCGTAAGCGATGGAGAGCCAGTTAACATACATAGATGCATGCATACATACATACATACATACATACATACATACATACATGCATGCATGCGTGCGTGCATGCATACATACATACATACATACATACATACATACATACATACATACATACATACATACATGCATACATGCATGCAAGCATACATACATACGTACGTACGTACGTGCGTACATACATACATACATACATACATACATACATACATACATACATACATACATACATTTCACGTTGCTCCAGTCCACTCAGTTGTAAATGGGTGTCCCTGCGATGAACTGGCATTCCGTTCAGGAGGAATGTTGGTCTACCAGCCTACCCAGTGAAGTGGCATCATTCGTAAGCTACAACAATATGAGAAAGCGTATTGTGATCAGCGATAAATAACAACATGTAGTTGTTTGATCTCTCTTTAGTTCATGAGCATTTTCAATTAAAAACCCCAAATTCACTAAAACTGCTCGACATTTCAATCGGTGATATCTCCTACCGATTCAAAGCAAAGAAAAATCTACCTCTTGATGCTGGACCTTCTCTTCAGTCAGAAATTATTTTGGCCCAAATATGCTCAAGTGGGGCTCACATTGACATACTGTACTCACGGTTGGAACTACGCAGGTCTTTTAGATAAGAAAGCAACCTATCCAGGAAAATCAAGTATGTGATCCAACTGACTGTCACCAATACACTCAAGTCTTTAACCCACAGTTGCCCTGCTTCTTTTCTCTGTCAATTCTCTTTGTTTATTACCACCTTCATCGAAGCCCACGCCGTCTTCCATCGACACCCACGCGACTCCTTCATCGACGTCCACGCGACTCCTCCATCGAAGCCCACGCGGCTTCTCCATCTCCCTTTCTTCGCTCACCCAATCTGATTCTCTCCTTTTAGACCAATGCAAACCACTGTGCTAAATCCTATCTCCACTCCCCACGGTTTCGTTACTGCCGTTAATTTGCTCGTGTTTGACGCTGAACATCGACCTCAGCAATAATCACAAGTCCCCGAGGGCATTAAAACATCTATTGAGAACCACTTTCATTCCAATCACCACATCTATTAATCATCGTTCAGTGAATTGAGCTGTCATCATCTTGCATCTGGGAGTTAACAGCCGGAGAGGCGCCATTTTTCAGTAGATAGAACATATTTTCAACTGAATACACTGAAGTCCATGAAATGGTCATGCCGAAAGATACAATATCTCTCCAAAACCATGAATCGAACATATGAATCTACGATCTTGAAGGTAATAGTCGAACGACTTGGTGTTCTTTTATTAATATTTTCAATGAGTATTGAGTATTCAATGTGACCTGTTCAGACTTGTACTGCTTCCTGCTCTCCCTAATCAAAAGGCTGCTACAAGGCTATAAAATAAGTAACAGTCAAGTACTGGAATCAATGTAACCGACTTCTACCTTCCCTCAAAAACTGCTGGTCCCGTGCCAAAATTTCAAACCATTATAGAAGGTTCATATTTGGTAGAAATATAAACTAATTACTTCAGAAAAATAAAAAAATGTTCAAACTCCAGTGTTAAAAGAACTTTCCTTAACCACCTCTTAATATTTTTTAAAGAAAAATAATTGAAATAAATTTTATACGTAGAATAATATGTTTAAACTTATACAACTGCTTTCCTCTTTCCCGATGCTTCAACAATGTGATTTTTTAAGTACATTTTAAAACTGCTTTAATTAGTTAGAATTTAATATTTATATTTGCCATCATTGTAAATCAAATACTTTGGAAAAAAATTTTAAGATCAGACCAGCTGTACCATAATTATTTCTCTAAGTTCCTCTAAACCACAATGCAGTGTAATTAGCGAATGGAAAATAATACTACCATAAAGAGAAACATCAGTCCTGTGAGTTACTTGCGTGATATCCAGGTGCTAGAATATCTACTTCCTATTTCAGGAGTCAGTAATCATTATTGTCATCGGCTTCCTTCATAGAGACCCTCGGCAGAATAGTGGTAAGTATCCCCGCCTGTCACGCGGAAGACCGGGGTTCGATTCTCCGCCGGAGAGCCTCAAATATTTAGGCTCAGGCGTGGCTGTATGGTAAGAAGCTTGTTTCCCAACCACATGGTTCCGAATTCAGTCCCCTTGCGTGACACCTAGGGCAAAGTGTCTTCTACTATATAGCCTCGAGCCGACTAAAGCCTTGTGAGTGGATTTGGTAGACGGAAACTGAAAGAAGCCTGTCGCGTATATATATATATATATATATATTATATATATATATATATAGATGAGAAATTTGAAAAGCTAAACGTGAAACCGGTCATTTCTTCTAAACTATGTCATTGTAAGAAAAAAATGTATAATATTCTTCAGACATATTGACTCAAATATATATTTTTTAACCTTTTAAAACAAGCCTTCTGTAGTCTTTTCACTTTTTACTATTTTCTATATATATATATATATATATATATATATATATATATATATATATATATATATATATATATATATATATTTGTTTGTGTCTGTGTGTGTGTCCCTCCCACCACCGCTTGACAATCGATGCTGGTGTGTTTATGTCCCCGTAACCTTAGCGGTTCGGCAAAAAGAGACCGATAGATTAAGTACTAGGCTTACAAAGAATGAATAAGTCCTGGGGTCGATTTGTTCGACTAAATGCGATGCTCCAGCATGACCGCAGTCAGATGACTGAAACCAATTGAAGAATAAAAGAATATAACGCCAGCAGTTTAGAGTCACTGCAGGCCTTATATTTCCAATGCTTCTCTATATATTCACCTGCTTCTTTTTATAATTTCTGGATTAAAATTTATAAATATATTAATATTGCATAGCATGATTTTTTTCCTAAAATGATGTATTTATTCATTTTATTTGAAGGATTGCTATGTTTTTCTATTTTGTATTTTCTTTTTTTTTTTTTCTCATCATTTTATCTCATTAATTCACCATCTGTCCCTCATCTTTTCTTTCTCTATCCCACCCTCCCTATCTATCATTCCCCCTCTCATGATTTACTCAACACTCCAATCACCACCTTTTCACTGCCTCTCTCTCTCTCTCTTTTGTGTGTGTGTGTGGTGTGTGTGTGTGTGTATGTGTGTGTGTGTGTGTGTGCGTGCGTGTGTGAATCTATAACTATATTTCTATGTATTTGAATACAAACCTCTTTGTCTGCCTATGTGTAAGTATATTTGTCAGATAACTAAATTGTAAGACTTAGAGAATCAATTTTCTTTCATTATGCCTAGAACAATGCACTGCTGTGTTCGATTATTTCGTGTAATCTTCAACAAGAAAGATCACTGATCATTTCTCAGAATCAATATTAATCAGCGGTTGCTACTGTAATCTTAGGTACAGATTGATGTCATTGTGCTAGTCTGATTACCTAGTTTTAGAAACAGATTTGCAGCTTATCCTATAATCCAATGATTTAGAAAACAACATTCCATTGATTTTTACCGGGCGTGAATACAGTATTATGCGGACTTGACAAGAATTATAACTTCTTAATCCTTGATCCCTTAACCGGATATACATACAAAGATGGCCCCATCCTAGTACGGTAGGAAGAATCTGTGATACTTATCTGTTTAGCAGTAATAAATTCTCTAGGACAATTACCTACTTGAGGATAAAAGCCAGTGATTTGGACTATATTATAATCTGATGCTTACGTATATCTTTGCTGATGTTCGGCTCATCAGCCGACCTTAGGTATTTAAGTAGATTTTTTTTTTCCAGTTAAGTATTCGTATTTATATAGTTTGCACTCTAATAAATCTTGGTGGATGTTTCGCTTTAATAAAATATTTTCAAATGAAATCACGAGATAGCAATACAAGTAACTCTCTGCTTAACTCAGTTCAGGAGAATTTAACTTAATGATAAATTATTTTGACAGCTGAATGAATTTACCCAACAATATTACTGTGTATAAATTTGTTTAAAAATGTATAAATTTTAAATTTTGTTTATAATTTTATAATTTTTTATAATCTTTTTTTTTTTTTTTTGATAAGTTTATTTTCATTCCTGTTGGATCTCACTTATGTGTCCATGACAGGTTTTTTTTTTTTTTTTCAATTTAGTTACAATTATTTTCTCTACTCCCATCCCCGCGACAGAACAATAGTTTTTGCTGAACATAAAAAATGCATTCAGTTTGCAGTGCAGGTGATAACTCCTGAAATATTGGGTTGTGCGGAAAGTTTGTGCCGATTCTTAAAGGAAAGTAAAAGGTCAATAAATATTTGCCATTACCCAAGCTTTACCAAGTACTCATGAGCGACGGATTATGATAGGTTGAGGCTTTCTGCCAATTCTCGGGTTGTGCAATGTGGGTTATTTTCAATTAATGATTTGATTTGGTCATCATCAGTAGTGGATGGTCTGCGTGATCACTCTTTATCAATAAGGCTACAATCTCCAGCTCGGAACTTTGTGAACCACTTCCGTACAGTTCTTTCGGATAAAGAAACATCACCGTAACCTGCGCATATTTCTTTGGTTGCTTGTGAGGCATTTTTAAAGGGTTACAGAATTAACACAGGTAATAGGAACATAAACCTTCTTCGACGAAAAGATAGCTTAAACTGTGCTCTAAATGGACGTGTAGTCAAATCCCATTTTATGGTCTCAAACATGTTCTAAAATAAGTCGAAATGTAAGCTACTATAAATCAGCACGAACTTTCCGGACAACCCAATACTTCAAAATGTGTTTCGCAATGCTAAGGAAAGATTTGCATTTTGCAGAGATACAGATAAAGCACATTTAGAAAATATTCTATAAAGTTTTGACATAGGCGTAGGAGTGGCTGTGTTGTAAGTAGCTTGCTTACGAACCACATGGTTCCGGGTTCAGTCCCATTGCGTAGGACCTTGGGCAAGTGTCTTCTACTATAGCCTCGGACCGACCAAAGCCTTGTGAGTGAATTTGGTAGACGGAAACTGAAAGAAGCTCGTCGTATATATGTATATATATATATTGCATGTGTGCGTGTGTATGTTTGTGTGTCTGTGTTTGTCCCCCACCCAACATTGCTTGACAACCGATGCTGGTATGTTTACGTCCCCATAACTTAGCGGTTCGGCAAAAAGAGACCGATTAGAATAAGTACTAGGCTTACAAAGAATAAGTCCTGGGGTCGATTTGCTCGACTAAAGGCGGTGCTCCAGCATGGCCACAGTCAAATGACTGAAACATGTAAAAGAGTAAAAGAGAGAGAGAATAAGGTTTATAAATGTATTTCTTCTGGTGTCATAATAAATATAAAATACTGTTTTTTTTTTGTTTTTTTTAATTTTCCCGGGTTCACTGAAATCGATAGTTAAAAATTACTTCATCTTAAAATTTAAAACAGAAAACTACATTAAGTGCCCCATTTCTTTACTACCCACAAGGGGCTAAACACAGAGGGGATAAACAAGGACAGACAAACGGATTAAGTCGATTATATCGACCCCAGTGCATAACTGGTACTTAATTTATCGACCCCAAAAGGATGAAAGGCAAAGTCGACCTCGGCGGAATTTGAACTCAGAACGTAACGGCAGACGAAATACGCCAACGCATTTCGCCCGGCGTGCTAACGTTTCTGCCAGCTCACCGCCTTATATTAAGTGCCGTTTAGTATGATGTTCTAGCGCGGTGCAATGACATCAGTCTCTCTATCTCTCTAAAAATGTGAACAAAATAATACAGGGTTAAGTCGTTATCATTGCTGCTTTTGTTGTTGATGTTGTTTTTTCTTGCTCTTGATTAAAGCTGGGGCAACCGTGACATAGCAAAGCTATAATCAAAGATATTGCAGCCTTGGCAATCCCATCAATTATTCATGTAAACTGTATCCCGGACTGTATTAGTTAATATACCTATTTCTTTATTACCCACAAGGGGCTAAACACAGAGGGTACAAACAAGGACAGACATAGGCATTAAGTCGATTACATCGACCCCAGTCCGTAGCTGGTACTTAATTTATCGACCCCGAAAGGATAAAAGGCAAAGTCGACCTTGGCGGAATTTGAACTCACAACGTAACGACGGGCGAAATACCACTAAGCATTTCGCCCGGCGTGCTAACGTTTCTGCCAGCTCACCATTTCTTCTTTTGAAGGTGGTATGTTTATTGTATAAAAACAACTAGGGAGCTATTTCTTGGGAGTCTAAGTAAAGGACCTTTCGTAGGCTCATTATCTTGAACAGCACATTGCTAATTCATTTTAGATAACACTCTTTGGAGGAAACTCTTTCTTTATCAGAGATACTATACAATGGGACATCTTCTTCTTCTTCTTCTTCTTCTTCTTCTCTTCTTCTTCTTCTTCTTCTTCTTCTTCTTCTTCTTCTTCTTCTTCTTCTTCTTCTTCTTCTTCTTCTTCTTCTTCTTCTTCTTCTTCTTCTTATGACTATTATTACCATTATTGAGTGAGAGAGCAGTGCATGCCTTCAAAGTGACACTGGAGTAAAATACACGAACCTCAGTATATCCATCATGACTGCCCGTCTGATAAGGGTACACCAGGCACATGCATTAAAACCATATGTGCGCGACATAGTGATCTCATATTATTATTATTATTATTGAGTGAGAGAGCAGTTCATGCCATCAAAGTGACGCTGGGGTAAAAATATACGAAGCCCAATATACCCATCATGACTACCCGTCTGATAAGGGTACACCAGACACATGCATCACAACCATATGTGCGCGACATGGTGATCTCGTATCAAGATAAATAGCACATGACCTTGCAGGTGGGGCCCAGTTAGAATTTTCTTCAGGTCGAGTAGCCCATCCCGCTCAAAAGGTTCCTGAATAAGGGTTGTTTAAGGATGTTGAAAGAACCACCCATGTTTCCAGAGGTGAATTATTCAAACCCCAAAGAATCCCTCTCAACACATGGCTATGATGCTCCCCCACTACTTCTGCTCGTGATCAGAGATGCACATATCGTCAGCCACTAAAGGACATGCTCAACTGGTTAAGGTCAAACAACTGACAAGCAAATCTGTGGTATTGAGCAGAATATTTGCTGTAGCCCATCTTTTATACCAAGACAAAACAATGTACATGATAACACTTCCAATCAGTTAAGATAAGAAGCCATGAGAGCCACTGCCTGGTACTGCATCAGGGCATTTATTATTATTATTATTATTATTATTATTATTATTATTATTATTAAGGCGAGGGGCTAGCAGAATTGTTAGCACATCGTGAAAAATGCTTAGCGACATTTCGTCCGTCTGACCTTTCTGGGTTAAATTCCGCCGAATTTAACTTTGCCATTCATCTTTTCGAGGTCGCTAAAATAAATACCAGTCGAGCACTGGAATCGATGTAATCTCATCGATTACTCAGGTAAATTTTATATTTCCCCCGAAATTGCTGGCCTTATTAAAGCAGCAAGCTGGCAGAATCGTAACCAGTCAAAATGCTTAGTGGCATTTTTTTCTGACGTTATGTTCTGAGTTCAAATACCTCCGAAGTCGACTTGGCCTTTCTTTCTGATGGGGTCGATAAGACAAGTAAACAATTGAGCACCAGGATCGATGTAATCGATTGACCCACTTCCTTCAAAGTTTCAGGCCTTGTGCCTATAGCAGAAAGGACTATTGTTATTACAGGACTAATCACACCAACAAACTATCTTTTACATTTTCACGTGTACGTGCGCGCGCGCCGTTTGAGTGTGCATTGGAAGACCTTTGATGATCTGTTTCACTCACAGCTGGTCTGCGACTAAATATCAACAATACTGACAACCATACACTTAGTCGATTCTCACACACGTGTATATGTGTGTGTCTGCATGCGTGAGTTTGATAGGTTTCAAATTTAGGCATACGGTCAGCAAGATTAGGGGAGGGTTAAGTCGATTAGATCGACTCAGGTGTGCAACTAGTACTTATTTTATCGACCCCGAAAGTATGAAAAGTATTTTGTCTGGCGCGGTAACGATTCTGCCACCTCGCCACCTTGAATTCAGATATATATATATATATATATATGTCTATAGGGCGAGAATTCACAAAAAAGACGAAGAGAAGTGGTGTAGACAAAAAACAGATGTATTAGTATAACGCTCGGAAGTGAAAAAGTCTTTAATATTTTGAGCCTACGCTCTTTCACAGAAAGGAACACAGAAAGAAACAAAGGAAGGAAATAAAGAATGTGTAGTGGCTAGCGATCTGTCATGGCGAATGCCGGTGCATGCATGAGTATGTGTCTGAGAGAAAGAGAAAGAGAGAGAAAGTGTGTGTGTGTGTGTGACTGTGTGTACCGATAAATCCTGAGGTTACCCATTCAGAGGGCCATGAGGAAACGACTTCAATTATAAACCCGAATACGTTATACTTTACGAGGATGAGAACAGTGTACATAACTGAAAGCTTTGTTTTGTTAAAGAACACTCAGGCAACATCAGATCTACAGAAGTACTAACCTTTACAGAGAAAGTGCATTATTGCTTATGATAAATTTTAAAGGAAGGTAATAGTGCTGATAGAGAAGTCGTTGAAACTGAATAAAAATTAGAATAAAATTATAAAAATAGGTTAGACATAAAGATTTGTATAATGATAAACAATACAAAGATATTCTATGTAAGAATTTACTGCTTACGTAGAAACTGGTGAAGGAAAACCGGTAAGTGACGAAAGACACCGAAATTTTGAGAAACCTTTTTATGAATTTTATCTATTATTTTATTTATATTATTATTTGCAAACATTCATGCATACACACTCGCGGGTACATACAGACAGATGTAAACCTATATGTATGTAATTATGCATTATATGTTTCTGCGTGTGTGTGGATCATATACTTATATATACATATATATATATATATATATATATATATATATATATATATATATTATATATATATATATATATATATATATATATATACATACATACATACATACATACAACATACATACATACAACATATACACACACACACACACACTTGTGCCTGTATACTAAATATATGTGTGTTATGTTCTTTAGTGACATTACCAAGTTGCAACATATTCTAAATCACAGCTGAGAAAGATTAACCCATATTTTGGCAGACGACACATTTCAAATATTCCAAACATCCTCATCATAGGAGGTAATATTACATAGCATTTAAAATGATGTCTGAAAGTTCAAAAGTCAATGTGAGTGAATAGAATGATAGAAAAAGAAAGGTGATAATAGGAACAATGGAAAATGGCAAATATTGTGTGTATTTGTGTGTGTGTGTGTGTATGAGGGTAAGTGTATATGAGGGAGAGAGGGGACAAGAGAGAGAGAGAGAGAGAGGTGTGACGGAAACGTGGAAACGATGGTTGAAAAGAAAGGCACAAAGACATTAAGAGAAGAGGAGAAAGTCTGAATGGAAGGAAAGGAAAAGATAAGGTGAAACTGTTATTGTATAAAATGGTTATGGTAATTGGCGTGAAAGTGTAAAGAATGAAGAGAAAGAATGGCAAAAGAAAGGAAAGATAAAAAGGAAAAAGGAAAACATGGAAAACTGATGAATCAAATAGACGAATGAGAATAAAGGAGACATGTTTGTGTTTGGGGCAGTTAGGTGTTCAGTCGTGACTAGTGATTAATTACACATAAGAATCGTATAAAATCTTTGATGGACCGCTGAAACCTGCAGTTTATACCAATTTTGAAACCTTCAAGTTGGCAGACTTCTTACGTTTTTAATTTCCTCGTTAGAAAATTCTAGATTTACGAGGAGTGAAATCAAATGAAATTTATCTGTAACAATTTGAGTTTCAGGACTGTGAAACACGAAATGTTTTACTGTTTTATTATTTCTAAATATCTCAAATGTTTGAGAAATCAAGTTATGACTCTTTTTGGCTTTCACATTCTTTTGCTTGCTTTTTCTGCTCTTTTATAAATTTTAGCAATTGCATCTTTGATTGTTTTAAGACAGTTAATTAATCTCTGGTGGTTTCTGTGATTCTTCACTTCATGGTAATTGAAATAAATGAAGCCAGTCAATAGATGTGCAGAGTTAACTTATTTAAGGTTCGGAGAAGAGCCGTTTATAATAGCTATGGAGTTTGTATACTTAGACTTAGTTAAATACCAGAAGCTAAATTACTTATTATAATACTTGTCTTTAAGAGAATGACAGTTAGTTGAACGAAGAAGCATCATTATATTAATGGATATTTATTTTCTTCACAAATAACAGAAACCATTCACCTCAGAAGAATTCAGAGATATTAAGCACCTAATTACATGATTCGTTGGTATGTATCTATATATGTATAGATATGTGTGCGTGAGTTGCATATCATGTCTGTGGGTACATATATAAATGTTTATATACATAATAAGTTGGACTTATTGTAGTATCTTAATGTGACTGTTCACAGATTCCATACCCATGACCGGTTATGTAAGTCACTTGCAAATTATAATTATTACGTAAATCTTGGCTTCCCGAAACAGCTGTCGAAGTAAGAGATTACGTATTTTCTTTTTATATTTTATATAGTATTTATTGCTTTCCATGTATATGTGTGTGCATGTACGTGTGTATTTTTGTATATATATACTGTGTTTATCTACATTACTACCCCTCTCTTCACCTCTCTCCTCCTCTCTCTCTCACTCTCTCTTTCTTCCTCTCTCCTCTCTCTTTCTCGTTCTCTCTCTCTCTCTCTATTTGTACATTTATATATGTATATCTATCTATCTATCTATCTATATCTATATTTCTCTCTCCTCCTCTCTCTCTCTCTCTCTCTGTATTATATATATATATATATTATATATATATATATAATATATATATATATATATATAATATAAAATACAAAAATGGGACAAAAGAACGCAAAACATCCAGACAGTTAGGTGATACAAAAAAGGACAGCAAATCATCCAGACAGACGATTCAAAGAAAACAACGACGGGTCATTCAGAGTTTTCTTTCCTCAGTCGAGTTCCAGATTATTCTTGCAATTTCGGCTGCGGTGTACGTACACTTTGTCTCTCCCTCTCTCTCTCTCTCTCTCTCTCTCTCTCTCTGTTTGTCTGTCTGTCTGTCTGTCTGTCTGTCTGTCTGTCTGTCTCTCTCTCTCTCTCTCTCTCTGTTTGTCTGTCTGCCTGTCTCTCTCTCTCTCTCTCTCTATATATATATATATATATATATGATTAAATACATATGCATATAATTAATTATGTGTTTAAATACCAACAACTTATGACAGCACCAACTACTATATATTGTTTTGTCAAAACAAATAAGTGATTTACTTTAACGGTGACTGAGGTGGTGAACACACATTCATAGATGACACACGAGGTAACTTTTGGCAAGTATAAGTTTAATACTCTAATCTTGTATTATATTAGAAATATAATCTTGCCATCATTTTAATTCACATTGAAATAGTTATATCACTATCTACTGGGTCGTGATCCACCCTTATCGAGAAAATATTTTTGTTTTAATGAACAAAAGTTATGCTTTTTAGATTCGTGTTTGTCTATTGTGTGTGTGTGCATGCATGTGTGTGTGTGTGTGTGTGTGTGTGTGTGCGCGCGCGCATGTGTGTGTGTGTGTGCGCGCGCATGTATGTGTGTGCGCGCGCGTATGTGTATTCAGAAACTGTTATGCTCGAAGCCTGAAATTTCATTGAAGTAACTAAGAAAAATAATACCAGCAGCACAAAAGGAGAAGCGAATTTTCTTTAGTCAGAACCCGTTCCAGATGTAAGGATGTAAAGATGAAAAATAAATTGATGAAATTATAGAAATGAAGCTAAAAATGGATAAAAGGAAATGCACATTGAATTATTAAAGATTTTATTTTAATCAGTTAATTTCACATTGGCATATTTCTACGCAACAACTCTCCATCATTATGCGCTATGTATTACAGGCTTCGAAATCTACAAATCTCACATTGATAGTTACTATAAAACACTGAATTTCCATTCTTTTCCATTCTTTTCCTTGGGCTGTATTTTGTTGTAAACATATCCAATGCATGTGTTTTGCTTGTTCACCGGTTTGCTGCTGCACAGCGCTTTGAGGATGACTCCCTCATAACACTGGGTGTCAAAATACCTGGAAGTCATAGACAGACAATACAATTGCCTCCAATCCCATTTAGGAGTGATGGATACCGATATTTCGCCATTTTTGTGGCTTATCAACATCACGGAAAAGAACGGAACCGGTGCAAACTCAAGATTAAATTCAGTTACGAATTAAAAGCAGAACTAATGTTCTAAACATTATCGAGCGCACATACTGAACGTATGCGTTTTGATCGTTCGCCGGTTTGTTGCACATAGCGTTTTAGGGCGACTCATGATCATGCACCCACACACACGCACATACACATAAACACACATATGTAAGTACTTATTTATCTTTCTAGCATGGATATCAATCGGTGAAATAAACTAGGAGCCCAACATTCTCACCCTAGTCCTAAACTGATTCATTCATCATTTCCAGAGTCTATATGTCCTCGCTCAAATATGAACTATACTAGACTAGTAGGACTCTTTCTCTGTCGATTAAAGTTAACGTTCATTTCAGTGCTGAGCGAACAAAACTATAACCAAATGCATGAAATCTATGAGCACCTCGTGGGGTATTTTGAAGAACAATGTTTCCAGTTTTAAAAGAATTATGGGTGTATTTTGAGACATATTTTGTTCTGTTCTCAGAAAGTCGACTGACTGCGTTCAGTAGTTGTTTCCAAGACAATAGTTGAAAGCCGTGATGTTTATTCTGCAGATAAATCTGCTTAATCGCGTCTATAGAGTTTAAGATAGAAAAAAAGAGTATTTCAACAAACATGAGCGGATAGTGAGCCATGCACTTAATGCAGCCATCATGCAAGCTTAAAAATGAGATCCCACCGTAGGTTGTTATTTGCATTGGGGAAGTACAGCTGTTCCACTGACGTAACAATAGACCAGTCGGAATACAATTAAAATACTCGTCGTTTCCTCATGAGTAGACACTGAATGCAAAGTAATTAACGTCTGCATGTGAACAAGTGTATGTATGTATGTATGTGTATTTTTGTAGGTGCGCGTGTATTCGTGCTTCTGCGTGACTGTTTGAGAGAGAGAGAGAGAGAAAGAGAGAGAGAGTATGTATATGTGCTTGTATGTGAGTGCACATGTGTATATTTCATTGCACATGTGAGAGTGTATTTCATTGAGGGGTGTGTATGTGTGTGTGAGAGTATGTGATTATGTGTTTGAGAGTATGGGTATGATTGTGTACGTGTATGTGAGAGAGAGAGAGACTGTGTATGTTTGCGGTAGTGCTTATGAGTATACGTGATAATGTGTATGTGAGCGTATGGGTATGATTGTGTACGTGTATGTGAGAATGAGAGAGAGACTGTGTATGTTTGCGGTAGTGCTTATGAGTATACGTGATAATGTGTGTGAGCGTATGCGCATGCGTGTATTTATGGTTGTGCGCATGTGTGTAGTTTTGCGTTAACATTTAATTGAGTGTTTGTTTTTTGTATGTATGTATGTATGTGTTGATTGAACGTGAGTTTATATGAGTGACTGTATGTATTTAATTATCCGCGTCTGTGTATCTCAATGTGTATGTGAGTGTGTGTGTGTGTGAGTGTGTGTGTGTGTGTCATTGCGCGTGTGTGTATGTGTGTGTGAATGTACGTATTTTCTTGAGTGTGAGATTGTATTATGTTATTGTATGGGTTTATAACTGTTTAAGTGTATGTGTGTGCTGGTACGTGTGAGTGAGTGTATGTGAATGTGCGTAGACGTTAATGTGGCTGCATGCATTTTATTGTGTGCGCGCGTGTATTCATATGATCGTACGTATATGTACATGCATGTGGGTGCATGTGTGTGTATGAGTCTGGGTGGATGTATTT
>NC_043005.1:42563573-42618573 GCF_006345805.1 Octopus sinensis
ATGTTACTATTGTTTTAGCCCCAGGAAAACATTCTTTCCAGTTGGCTATCGGCACATAGCTTGTATCCGTATAGCATATATATATATATATATATATATATATATATATATATATATATATATATATATATATATATATATATCATGTGAACATGTAAAAATAAACAGTTACCACCCCTCAGGTATTAGGAAACTATTTCGGCCGGCTTGGAATTTTGCCCCGTTTTTTCGGAAATTTAGAAAAGAAATAAAGAAAGAAAGAAACAAGAGAGATGCAAACATACATATAAATATGTATCGGAGAGTACTTGTAACTGCGCAAAATTGTGTTTGAACCTCTGCTGAAGAGTTAGTGAACTTCTGTGCCTGTTTTCCGTTTATTATGCTTTTTAACTTATATATACATACCAACCTACCTACCTACATACATACATACATACATATATACATACATATATATATATATACATACATATATATATATATATGTATATATATATATATATATGTATATATATATGTATATATATATGTATATATATATACATATATCTATATCTATATATATATATATATGTGTGTGTGTGTGTGTGTGTGTGTGTGTGTGTGTATTATAGATAGATAGATAGATAGATAGATAGATAGATAGATAGATAGATAGATAGATAGATAGATAGATAGATAGATAGATAGATAGATAGATAGACAGATGGATGGATGGATAGATGTGAAAATTATTCTGTCGAAGTGTACGTTCATGAATTGTCTCCTCCTCACCTTTAGGTCAACTCAGACAAAGCAGATGAATGATCGAAGTTATGTAGCCGTGTCTATCGATGTCTTTTTTTTTTTTTGCTTTTTGCTTTTTACCTATGATAACTGTAAAGATATTAGGCTGCCATTTCTAATATGGCAAGCAGCAATGTAGCAGCTTCCTCGCTGACATGAAACTAAATATCTATGATCAGGCGCATATACATAACTGATTCATATATTTGCGTGAAATTCTTCAAGGCGGTGCCCCAGCATTGCTGCGGTCGAACAACTGAAAAAAAGATAAAAGATTTGGCGGGTATATGTCTGTATGTAACGTTGAATGAGTGTGTGCAGGCTTAGATCTGAAAGTGTTTATAGGTATGTGTACATATATATATATATATACATATACATACATATATATATATATATATATATATATATACTTATAAATAAATAAATAAATATATACATACATCATATACATATATATATAATATATATATATATATATATATATATATATTATATATATTTTCACGGGGGTTGGACAAAATAATGGAAACACCTTAAAATTTCAAACAAATTTATTTTAATATGGGGTAGGTCCGCCTTTAGCAGTAATTACAGCTTGAATTCTACGAGGTATGGACTTATACAAAGTTCGAATTGCTTCCAAAGGGATTTTTGTCCATTCTTCAGCTAAAACAGTCTCCAGTTCTTCTAGTGATGGTGGAGGAAATCGACTCCTTACTTGTTTTTCTAAAATGCACCATAAATGTTCAATAATATTAAGATCTCGGGACTTTGGTGGCCAGAAAAGATATTCAACTTTACCAGAATGTTCCTCGTACCATTCAGTAACAACTTTAGCTGTGTGAATTGGTGCATTATTATCCTGAATGATAGCGTTTCCCACCGAAAATAGTTCCACAACCACATGATGAACTTGATCAGATAAAATATGAAAGGAAACCATTGGGCCGACAGATTTCCAAGATATAGTCACCCCACCCCAGATCATCACAGATCCTCCTCCATGTTAAACAGTTAGAAGAAGGCAGTATGGGTCAAATGCTTCTTTTGGCTCTCTGTCCACACGTATACTCGGCCGGTGGTCGGAAATAAGGTAAAAGGTGACTCGTCCGGGAAAATAACATTATTCCACTGCTCTGGGGACCAATTCTGTAGGTTTTTACTCCACTCTAAACACTTTGCAACGTTTGTTTTTGAAAGCAGTGGTTTTCTGATTGCAGCCTTCTCGTGAAATCCGGTTTTGTGCCAAATTTTAAAGCTAATATGTATATCTAATATAAGGCGGGGAGCTGGCAGAGCCGTAATCTTTCCGGCATTTCGTTACAACTTTACGTTCTGAATTCAAATTCTGCCGAGGTCAACTTTCCTTTATGGGGTCGATGAAAGAAATACCAGCTTAGCACTGGGGCCATGTAATTGGCTTGCCTCTTCCTCTAAGATTTCAGACTTAATGTATATCTATTACAGAAGAGAAAAAAGATTTCAGACTTAATGTATATCTATTACAGAAGAGAAAAAAGAATTGCATGATTCAAACGCTATGTCTCTCCTAAACTGTATTGCCGTATTGCGCGCGTGTGTGTGTGTCTGTGTCTGTCTGTGTCTGTCCCCACCACCATCGCTTAACAACCAATGCTGGTGAGTTTACTTCCCCGTAACTAAGCAGTTCGGATAAAGAGACCGTTAGAATAAGTACTAGGCTTACAAAGAATAAGTCCTGAGGTCGATTTGTTCGACTAAACACGCTGCTCCAGCATGGCAGCAGTCAAATGACTGAAACAAATAAAAGAATAAAAGAATATATATATACATACATATATGTATAATATATATATATATGTATATATATATATATATATATATATATATATATATACATAAATAATTTATATATACATATATATATATATATATATATATATATATATATATATATATATATATATATATATATATATATATATATATGCATATATATATATGCATATGTACACACACACACACACACACATGTAATATGCATATATGAGTACAGGACGTCACAGACCGAAAACAACATGAAATATGAAAACAAAGGAGTTAAATACATAAAGAACGACAGAAATAAATGAAAAATAGGACAAGTAACATCAAGAAAGACCCTTCATCAGTTGTCGACTGTCCATCTACTCTTCATTTCCACTTACCAACAACATCGTTCCGGGTTCAGTCCCACAGCGTAGCGCCTTGGGCAAGTGAATTCTGCTATTGCCTCGGGTAGACCAATGGATTTGGTAGACAGAAGCTGAAAGAATCTCGTCGTGTATATACATATATGTGTCTCTGTTTGTCCCTCATCACCACTGCTTGAAAACCGATGTTGGTGTGTTTACGTCCCCGTAACTTAGTGGTCCGGCAAAAGAGACCGATAGAATAAGTACTAGGTTTACGAAGAATAAATCCTGAGGTCAATTTGTTCCACTACAAAAAAAAAAAACAGACGTTCTCCAGCATGGCCGCAAGCAAATGACTGAATCAAATAAAAGAATATATTTCTGTTTTGCCCACATGGGGCTAAACATAAAGTGGATAAACAAAGGGATTTAGTCGATTACATCGACCCCAGTGCGTAACTGGTACTTATTTAATCGATCCCGAAAGGCGAAGTCGAATTCGGCAGAACTTGAACTCAGAACGTAACAAGTGACGAAATACCACTAAGCATTTCACCCGGTGTGCTAACGATTCTGCCAGCTCACTGCACTATCTATCTATCTATCTATCTATCTATCTATCTATCTATCTATCTATCTATCTATCTATCTATCTATCTATCTATCTATCTATCCATACATGTATCTATCTGTCTCTGCACGCAATCGTGCAGTGTCCAGCAATTTCCCACCTGTGGGCTTATGTCGAACGACTGCTGTCACGTGTGGGACGAGTCGGTTTATCAGCCGAGTCTATCGTTAATATCGTCACGCCTCCTTCCTTCAAACGGGAAGGAAGAGCTATTTTTATCATACTTGTGGCTATGGCGAAAGAATGTATCTGGTAGACGCGCCTGAAAGGATTAGAGACAAACACTTTCCTCTCTGGTCAATCTCTCATCAACTTCTTCAAGTATCACTTGAAGAAAAAAGTGAGAGTAGAGAGGCAAGTTTTGTCTAGTGAATGTTTTAAAAAAAGATGGGTGAATGTAGCAAGGATGGCACGTATGAATGACGAAGCCACCTTGACTATGATTCTATGAACCGTAAAAATTAATACAGAGAGTGGATCTTTTCAATTCTGAAGCCAGTTTTTTCAAATTTTTCCTACTGAACCAAACAATTTGAAACTTCGTATACTGGTAGAATGTGTCAAAAGTAAACTTAATTGTAAACCAGAATGAAAACGGAATTGTAACTTCTAAGTTTAACGTTGTTTAATAATTAGAATTTTAACCAATGATATTCCGTCATTCGGCTTTATTTTATTTACTCCGTCTCGACCACCAATTTCGTGACGTATTAAACATCTTAAATGTAAACAAGCCGCATGTCTCCGTGAAATCTCCTTCTAATTATTTAACGTACTCATGTTTCCAGGATCCTATAGTCAGCCACCTTCTAATAACAATATTTAAAACTAGTTAATAAGCCACATGTATTAAATTGAAAATGTTTCCATTCTGTTAGTACTTGCTTTCGTTTGCTTTTAAGAAGTGGCATCTCAGTGACGAGGCTTCTAACAAGATTTCGTTTTTAAGCTAATGCGTTTCATTTCACTTATTGTATTTATTTGTGCAAAAGGCAAGAATTTAATATTAAAAAAGCAAAGAGCTGGCAGAAACGTTAGCACGCCGGGCGAAATGCGTAGCCGTATTTCGTCTGCCGTTACGTTCTGTGTTTGTTTACAGTTTTCCGAACGTTAGTACGTCACAAAAGCGCTTTCTACGTCACACTAATAGAATGCAGTCAAGTTTTACACATGAAAACAAACAATCTGATTGGTTAAAATTCGCAGTTTTAATCTACGATTAAAGTCATAAAATAGATTTTTCTCAAATAAACTAGTTCCAACCTGTGTCTTGTTTTGCTAGACTCTATCAGCATACGAAGTTTCAGAATATTTAGTTAAGTAGAAAGATCTGTGGTCCTGGCTTCAGAATTGAAAAGATCCGTAATTCGTAATTATATGTGCGCATGTTCATGTATGTATGTATGTATGTATGTATGTATGTATGTATGTATGTATGTATGTATGTATAACACACACACACACACACACACACACACACACACACACATACACACACATATATGTATGTGTATACAGTCAGAGAGAGAAGGAGAGAGAGAAGAGCCGAGATGGTTGAGAACGTTTTTAGGCCTCGAAAGGATACAGAAAAGGCAAAGAAGAATTAAGCATTATTTTTGTCTTCGCTACTATATGGATGTGAGAGCTGTATTACTTATAGTAGTCATATGAAAGGACTAAACCGATTTCACCAACATTTTCTCTTCCTTATACTGGTTATCCGATGGCAAATATAAGTGACGCCAAGTCCTCGAACGCAGCCAGTTTACCAATACAGAGTAAAGTGATCCCTCGCTACTTCGCGGTTCAACTATCACGGATTCATGACTTCACAGATTTTAAATATATATATATATATGTATGAACGCCTAAAATTTTTTATTGAATCCATTAAAATATTAATAATAAATATTATTTCCTAGTCTAGGAAAATAACAAAAAAGCATATTCAGGGGTATTCAAACTTAAAACAGGCTGTGATTGGTGCAATGGAGAGAGACGACGAATCACATCTCTCTATTTTGTAATCTGACCCGTGTAACAGTAACAATCTTTATTTTTTTAAAATTTAAAGTGTTATTGCTTAACAGTTGTCCTTGTTATTAATAGACGACTGTAATGGATGGGTTGTTAACAGAACAGGGAGTGTTTTAAAAGTCCAAGTACACGTTAAATAAATACTGTAAATATAGTGTCCCTACTTCGCAGAAATTCAGTTATCGCGGCCGGTCTCGGAACCTTTCTACCGCGGTAAAAGAGGGATCACTGTATGTAGTACTTAATCAACAATTACTACCGAATGGTCAGGATAGAAGACGACCTGATCCCCAAGCAATTTCTGATTGGCGAGTTAGCCCAGATTAAAAGACCTGTACACAAATCAAAATTAAAGTGTTAGGTCAAAATTCTACTAAAAGGATGGGAAAGCCTCTCTCTAGATTGTTCATTGTGGAACAATACAGTAAAGGATGAGTGGCGGGAATTTGAACAAAGATGTAACGAGCATGAAAAGTTTAGGGGAAATCTTTGTAACGGCCTTGATATTAACTTGCTTGCGTATATTCCTACCTAGTTTGGTTTAACTTGTAACGAGTATGCATGGGTGGGCGGGCCTTGGAAGTCATCAGCGAAACCATAGAAACAGGAAAGTTGATAACTATACATTGCACGCTAATTCTACGTGCGGGGAGTCTGGAAAAGAATGTGCATCAGAAAGCAGTCTGAAGCGTCATATGAAATTTTCTCAAAACAATACAAACAATGTGGAAGCGCAATGGCCCAGTGGTTAGGGCAGCGGATTCGCAATTTCGATTCCCCGACCGGGCGTTGTAAGTGTTTATTGAGCGAAAACACCTAAAGCTCCCAGAGGCTCCGGCAGTGGGTGGTGGGCGACCCCTGTTATACTCTTTCGCCCCCAACTTTCTCTCACTCTCTCTTCCTGTTTCTTGAGTAAAGCTGCGATGGACTGGCGTCCCGTCTAGCTATGGGCAACACATACGCCACAGAAACCGGGAAACCGGGCCCATGAGCCTGGCTAAGCTTGAAAAGGGCGCATATATAACATTTTTTTAATATACAAACAATACTATAACACTCACTTTACGAAGCATTGCCACTTCTATAACAAAAGAGCAGAACTGGAGGGTCACACCTGTGCTGATCATGTTTAAGAGAATAACCAAACAATTGCATTAATCTAATTCAAGTTACAACCATCTTGTATACATGTACGTATATATGTATGTGCATAAGTCAATGTGTTTCTACATGTATGTGTGTGTATGCATCGTTTTGGTTTCCCACACCGCTTGACAAACTGTGCTGGTGTGTTTACCTTCCCTGGGTAACCGGTCCTATGAAACCTAGGACTCGAGTGAGATGTATATATGTATATATTTTTAGTCAGGAAGAAGGATATTAATCGAGACTTGTGGGAGGGAGTGAGGAAGGATAATATCTAAACCGTAGAACTGGCCCGAATGCTTGTGACACAATAGACTTCGCTAAAGGCAACCAAGGGATCGAGTGTTGTTAAAACGGTTGACGAGTTAAGTATACTGCTCAAGTTGGATATGGCGAGATTTGAACTCAGAATGCTAAGATAAGGCGAGCTTTGAAGTCAGAGAGCTAAGAGCTAGATCAAATACCACGTGACAACCTGGCCGATGACCTTTCTTGCCTGCAAGCAAAGATGAGATCTTCCCACAAGCATGTAAATTGTTTTAGAGAAACGGATTCTTTTTTTTTTTAAATGATTATTTATTTTCTTCGAGTATAACCAACAATTACCTTTTTTCTTTATTACCCACAAGGGGCTAAACATAGAGGGGACAAACAAGGACAGACAAAAGTATTAAGTCGATTACATCGACCCCAGTGCGTAACTGGTACTTAATTTATCGACTCCGAAAGGATGAAAGGCAAAGTCGACCTCGGCGGAATTTGAACTCAGAACGTAGCGGCAGACGAACTACGTCTACGCATTTCGCCCGGCGTGCTAACGTTTCTGCCAGCTCGCCGCCTTATTTTGTTTTCTTAAAAGGCAAAGTCGCCATCGGCAGAATTTGAACTCAGAACATAGGGACGGGCGAAATACCGCTAAGCATTTCGTCCAGCGTGCTAACGATTCTGCCAGCTCGCCGCATAACCAACAATTACCGCTAAGTAGCAGGAAATTCCAGTTAGGATTTTTAAAATATTTTTCGTGTCATTCAATGACGTATTTAGTATATTGTTATTATTTAACCCTTCATTTTTGTCAATTATTCCAACCGTGACCCACCATTCATATTTATTGCAGACGTCTCCTTTCCATTTTAAAGATGGTAGACAGTGGTTTGAGGGATATTTAAATACTATTTCTCGTACGTTGAGCAACCACCTAGGGTCTTATAAATAAAAGTAGGGTAAAATTTTAGTGGCCAATAAATTTAACTATACTCAGAAATATGACAAAGGTACTTTTGTGCAGATAAATACCTTTACTAAATTATAGAATATAAATAAATCAAAACGGAAGTAAACTGACATTTTTTCATTAAGAAGAAACAATTATGTTAACTATTATCGAAGCAAACAGTAATATAGTGATAAATCAATCTAAAATGGTTTTTAATGAAATGTTAATATTTTTTTGATTGGCTTAGACGGCGAGTTGCCAGAATCGTTAGCACGTCGGGCAGGATACTTAGTAGGATTTCGTCCGTCTTTACATCTTGAGTTCAAACTCCGCCGACGTCGACTTTGCCTTTCATCCTTCAGGGTCGATAAAATAAGTTCCAGATGGGCACGGGGGTCGATGTAATTATCTTGTTGGCCTTGTGAACACGTAAGTTCATTTCCAACAGTTCGTCATTGCATAGTCAAGTAGACATAGTAACAGATGATCTTACAGTTCAGTCGATCCATCGCCTCGGATTGATATTTTTCTACAGACCCTGAAAAGGTGAAAAACAAAATTTGAATATACTTAAATATATTTCCAATTAGAAATATATTCCTGTAAATACAGCGTTGTACCGTTTCAGTACATTGTATTAACCTTAGACATTTTTCTAAAGATAGAGATATCTGCTGAAAATTTAGAGATAGTCTTAAAAGTCTAAGAAAACACTGTTACGAAGAAAGAGATACATTCCTGTACAGTTAGAAACAGCGTTGGAAAGTCACTGACATCGACGTTTTATAACATCTAACTAACCTAACTTTTAACCTAATCATTCGAGAAGCTAATTTAGCTGCTAAATCCTGTCTCGCATACATCTCTTGTGTATTCATATTTGATGTTCTAATTACCACAACCGCCTGCCAAACACAAATATTCAATGCTTTTCGTCAGAATGCCGATAGTACGTAAAGCTTAGATGACATAACTTCGATAAATAGAAAAGAAAAAATAACATTGAAAAATATCAGTAAATCAATTATGATTAATTATAATACAGTCGGACTAAAAGCATTCAATAATAAAATGTTTAGCTATACAAGTTATCCGTAGACTCCTATTTTTCAACTCAAATTCTCTTTTCGCTCACTAAATTATATCTAAGCTCTTCTAGAATACTCGTAGGACATTATGAGTATTTGGTTAAGGCAAGGACTTCTCTCTTGGCATGCAATGGTTTACTTCCTGTCACAGAGTTCCACCTGAACAAAAGTAAAGGGAAAGTATTGCAAAACTACCATTTTAAGCACAAAAATTGTTGTATTTAACACCATTTGTAAAATATGAAGTACCGTAAATTCTCGAGTATAGTCCGCCCTTGAGTATAATACGCAGGGGATTTTTAGGGGCCTGTACTTCTGAAAAACCTAAACCTTGTGTATAATACGCACTCCTTCTCTAACTTGAGTCGTGCGTAATTAAGCCAGCAGCACCTAGTCAAACAAACACTTCCGCGCATGCGCAATACAATAATGGTGATGTTCTTAACTGTTATATGGGAATGTAAATATATTTGCAAATTGTTTTTGTTACGTTATTCTGTGTTCTGAATACTTTTATTTTAATAAATGTTGCTTGCTGCAAGTTATGGATGATTCTTTTATGACTTCATTGCTTTCAGGCTTTGCTTAAGGTAATTTCGCCCACGATATCACAAAATGCGTCTAAATAAACATTGCCGGACAGCAAATAGAGACTCGGATATTGCTTAGAAAACATTTTTTATTTTTAACCTCGTATATAGTACGCACTACGGATTTTGACCTTTAAATTTTTGGGGGAAAATGCGGATTATACTCGAGGATTTACGGTACATTCATTTCTTGATTACTCCACATATTTCTTCTGTTCACAAATTTTGCTGAAGCACCACCATATTCTGAATTTTAAAGATGATGAAAAATCAAATTTATCATTTAGTACTTAACGCTACCCGCCGAGAGGGCCTCTTTATGTTAACTCCTGCAGACAGAAACAACTATCAAATCTCCCTTCAATCAAAATCTATCATCTTAAAAAAAAAAGAAAGAAAAAGACAGACAACGCATATTTCATAATGTATACGGGATGTATACTATATCTGAATAAAAAATAGAAATATAAAAAGATGGCATTATTATGTTATTGATTAAGGCAGTGAGTTGGTAGAATCGTTAGCACGCTTGGCGAAATACTCAGCAGTATTTCACCGTCGCTTTGTTCTGAGTTCAAATTCCGCCGAGGTCGACTTTGCCTTTCATCCTTTCGGGGTCGATAAATTAAGTACGAGTTGCGTATTGGGGGTCGATCTAATCGACTGGCCCACCTCCACCAAAATTTCAGACCTTGTGCCTGGAGTAGAAAAGATTATTATGGTTTTGATTATGGCGGTGAGCTGGCACGCCGGGCGAAGTGTTTAACATTATTTCACCTGTCACTTCGTTCTGAGTTCAAATTCCACCGAGGTCGACTATGCCTTTCATCCTTTCTGGGTCGATAAATTAAGTACCAGTGAAACACTGAGGTCGATGTAATCGACTCGTCCCCTCCCCCAAAATTTCAAGCCTTGTGCCTTTATTAGAAAGAATTATTATACCTTTGATCAATGAAGGCTCTTGCTTAATCAGGAGCTAAAAAAAAAAATTTCTTTTATCAGTTTCTGATAATCCCCGATCCAACTGTGAAAAGAACAGCTTTTAATGATCCAATGGTAGATCTGACTGAGTCCTTATGTGGCCGTTCAATTTTCTAGAAATAACAGTCAAGTTTCTCTCAAATCTTTCACATCCGTCTCAAAAGAAATAAGTAAACAATGTAGTCTCCGTATAAAAATAAAGTGGGAGAGGTTTAAGATCAGATTAACCTTTAACCTTAGATCCACTTAGTCTCGGGTTCCCGAGTTTAAAAAGCAACAATCCGAATATTTTTCTTGTTAAATTAAACAACTGTGTTAATTAAGACTGAGCGCTTTATGAAGTCACTAATACTTTCGATTTGTATTATAATGAGTTAAAAGGTAACTCGGAAAATGTTTTCATCATACCTATGTCTTGGATTTTTTTTTCATTCTATGCAAGTATCTCAAACAAGTTATAAATTATCAGTCATCAGAAGCGATTTTTTTTGCAAATTCTCCCAGCAATCTGTAGAACTCAATGATTTTCGATAACTGATGCATGAATGGGCAGGGCTTCCGTTTAGAGTTAATGCTAAGTTTTGCAACAATAATTTTTCTGCGTTTAATCAGATAAGCAACCACACAAAATGTTTCCTGGAACTTGGCGAAGCAAAGATTCGAAATATTAATAGGCGGCGAACTGGCAGAATCGTTAGCACCCTGGATGAGATGCTTGGCGGCATTTCGTCTCTCTTTACATTCTGAGTTCAAATTCCGCTGAGATCAACTTTGCCTTTCATCTTTTCTGGGTCGATAAATTAAGTACCAGTGAAACACTGGAGTCGATGTAATCGACTATCCCTCCCACCTGCCAAAAAAAAAATTCAGGTCTTGTGCCTGAGACATTTCTCTGACACTTTGACGTGGGTTTTGTTCAACAGTTGCTTTCAATTGTTCATTGTCAAGACTGAATGATCGTCCACTACCTTCATCTTCAAGGCTCTCATCACCATCAGCGGAATTTCTGAAACCACCTTCGTACTGTGCGATCACTTGTGGACCCCTCTCCCCATGCTCTGTTGATACTAGCAGCAATTTGGGAGGCATAATGCCCAAGCTTGAACTCATGCAAGAAAAGTAAGCGAAGGTCCTTTTTTTGTCATGTTCATAATTAAGGGCGCCTATGCTTCAAGAATGTTTTCTGTCTGAAATAAGTAGAAAAATCATTAAGTATGTCGAAATTCACCTAAAATATAATTAAAACATTATGATAACATTGCGTTTCAAAGCGCAACATTTAGAGAGGCCATTATTTTCGGAATAACCTAATGAAAGTGTTGGTTCAATTTGTTTATACCGATCTTGCAACTCACTACAAACATATGCAATGGACGTCGCCAAGTATTATTTCTAACATTAAAAACAAGACAAAAAACAAACAAACAAACAAAACGAAGATGAGCCACGAAATGATGTAATTTAAATAAACTTCTTTGAAATGTAATTCCACTGTGATGTGTCGACTCAGGAGCAGAAGAAAAATCAAATTGATTATGCAATAAAGTGTTTGAATTTATTAAATTGTCCCGCCTCTTCATATCAGCAGAACCAAAACAGGAGCTCTTGTCATGATTCTTTGAATCTTAGAACCCAGATATGGCCATTGCACTGATACTCGATAAATAATTTTCAAACACTATTGAAAATTTATTGATCGTTTATTTTTTTATCTTTTAGCTTTTATTGCTTCAGTCATTTCACTGTGGCCATGCTGGATCACCGCGTTGAAAACTTTTTTAGCAGAATGAATTTTTTGTTTAAAGTATTTTTTGTTTAAAGCCGGTACTTATTTTATCAGTCTTTTTGCCGGACTGCTAAGTTACTGAGGCGTAAAGTTGTCAAGTAGAGGTGGACAAACACAGACACAAAGCCACACACGTCTCTGCGTGTGTGCGCGCGCGCGAATGCACAAACACACACACACTCACACACACACACATAGATATATATATATCTTTTACGACGGGCTTCTTTCAGTTACCATCTACCAAATCCATTCACAAGTCTTCATTCAGCTTGGGGCTATTAGAGAAAATACTTGCTCAAGATCCCACATAATGGGTCTGAGACTGGAACCATGTGGTTTGGAAGCAAACTTCTTACTACACAGCCAAGCCTGGGCCTATCATCTACAAACTTAGTGGTGTCGATCCTGGAAGAGGGCAGATGATTCCTTGAGTTTCTCCTCAATCGTCTGACATTAATATACCATTCGCTTTAAAATGACTGCAGTTTCCTATAATAAATACCCAATACATTGATATTTACGAGTTAAAGATACAGTTTCCAGAGGAGGTGTTCGTATCTTCCGGCTCTAGTGTGTTCACACGAGCACTTAAACGCTGCTGCTTTGCAGATGAGCGCTCCAACAGACCTGTGAATATTCGCCGATCAATTACAATTCACTCCCCTAACCAGAAAGACATGTCATAATGATGAAAGCAGTACGCTAACTAAAGACGAAGCGGTCATCTAAGCAAATGTAAATATGGATTGGAAATGAAATACTTTTAAAGTATATATTCTATTTAAACAATATCAAAAATTTCTCCGACCATAGAAAGACAAAATGGAATAGGCAGGGCAAGAGGAAATACATAGGACAGAGAGTCGTTGAAGAGGTTACACAATGTTTGACGAAAGAAATCTAACGAACAAATAAGCATTGATTTCAAATTTTGGTACAAGGCCTGCAACTTCGAAGTAGCGGGTAAGTCGATTACATTGATCCTAGTGTTATTTTATCGCCATTTTATCGCCAACGAAAAGATGAGAAGCAAAAAGTCGACCTCGGCGGAATTTGAACTCAGAACACGAAGACAGACGAAATGCCGCTGAGGATTGGCCGGGCGTGCTAACAGATCTGTTAGTTCGCCACCTTAACGGAGAAAATAAATATTTGCATCAAATTGTGACAAAAAGGCCAGCACTTTTGGAAGAAGAGGTAAGTCGATTACATCGACCCCGGTGTTTAACTGGATGGTATTTATTTTATCGACCCTGAAAGGATGAAAGGCCAAGTTGACCTCAGAGGAATTTGAACTCAGAATGTAAAAACAGACGAAATGCCGCTAAGCATTTTTCGCCCGGCGTGCTAACGATTCTACCAGCTCACCACATTGACGGACAAAACAAATATTAAAACATTATTTTGTTGTGTCTGGGGAGAGTCATTCTCTTTTAGTACCTTATTATTTAACACACTCACCGTTAAAATTTCCACTTATTTCGTCTTTTTATTTTCCTAAAATTTTCGTTGCGTCTTGCAACCTTTTCAATAGTCTTGACTCTCAAGGAAAATAAAAAGACGAAATAAGTGGAAATTTTACCGGTGAGTGTGTTAAATAATATAAGGTACTAAAAGAGAATGACTCTCCCCAGACACAATAGAATATGCTTCAACACACGAACTCATATAAAGAATCTTGCAAACCAAATCCAAAAACAAAACATTATTTATTAAACATTAACTGAAACCCCAACCCCTCAATAAGTTTCAATAATTTTCCGAATCATGAATGTGCCTAAACACTGATAACTATCTGAATCTTACAGTGATTCTTTGTTATTTGAACTCGGTGTACTTTATGTTATCTTAAATGTAGCATTTGAAATAGACAAACAATTCAAAATTTAAATGCTTGCTTTTGCCGTCAGCAAAGCGACGGGTAACAGACTAGTATATATAAAGAAGACGAAAAAAAAAAAAAGAAGAAAAACACGGCGTTAGAGATAAATAGTAAGAAAGCTATTAAGATTTTGTCTCAAAGGAAAGGCTCGTTTGTTTTGTTATTCGCGACTGGTTCGCTTATTTTATTATTGTATGTTTGTGCAAATTTAAGTATTTTTTCTTGTTATCCTATCGTAAATAGTGCGTTTTGACTTATTTAGGCCCCTTTAAGAGAGCACCACAATAGGCGGCGAACTGCTGCTTGAAATAAGAGATAAATAAGTAAAATCAGATTATAAATCAGATGGACAGTTTGATGTTTAATGGTGAAGGGGAGGACGGAGGTGCGGGGAGGTATACAACAATATTTAGATAAAGATTACTTGACACATTCCCCCTCCTCTTTCTCCTGCTGACGCCTCTGCTTGCCTAACGCCACAACCACTACTACCATTACCGCGATCTCCGCCGCTACCACCACCACCACCACCACCACCACCACCACCACATTCGCCGCCACCACCACCACCGTCGCCGCTACGGTAATGAAAAGCAGCAAGAGAAAAGGACAAAAAGGAAAAAAAAAAAAAGGAAAAAGAAGGAAAAAAAAAGTTTACGTTGTTGTAATTCATATTAATTGCGACTACGTAAAACTTAACAACAGGCGCGCGAGTATGCGTAGCCTTGTACGCTGTGTGTGTGTGTGTGTGTGTGTGTGTGTGTGTGTGTGTGAGCGTGTGTGTGTGTGTGCGTGTGTGTATATTCTCTTATTTGCTTCAATCATTTTACTGCAGCCATGCTGGAGCACCACCTTTATTCAAACAAATCGACTCTCAGGACTTATTCTTTATAAGCCTAGTACTTATACAATTGGTTCCTTTTACCGAACCGCTAAGTCACGGGGACGTAAACACACCAATATCGGTTGCCAAGCGATAGTGGGGGTACAAAACAAGAAACAAAATCACACACACATACATACATATATTTGGCTCCGCCTCTGTTCTGTTTTTGTTTTTTCCAACGTATTTCCTATTTCTTCCTGAAGAGACAGACACAATATGGTCTCCTTATTCAATCGGAATTTGGTAAATTGTGCCTTTCGAAACACGTGTAGAATGCAATAAAACGATTTCTGTTCAATCTTCGTTCAACTCCATTTCTTCAATTCACTAATAATATTAAAATTCAATTATCCGCACCAACGCACGGTTGCAACACCATATGGTTGTACCTCCAACCGTGCTGTCTTCTGCTGTGATTTTTGCTACCAAGGTAACGGTTAAACTTTTGATTAATCTGCAACAAGATTATTCATCTTTCTATTTCACAATATATATATATATATATATATATATATATATATATATATATCTATATATATAATATATATACCGTTTACCTATATATATATATATATATATATATATATGTTTCTTTATTAGCCACACAGGGCTGCACACAGATAGAACAAATTACAAGGTAGAGCTTTTCTTTTGGGGTAAAAAAAAGGGGGTGGTGGTTTTCGATCAAAAGGGATCGTAAAAGGAAAGAAAGAGGACAAAAAAAAGGGAGGGGTTAAAAAGGGGGGGGGGGCAAAAAAAATGAATAATAGGGATCGTTATCACAGGAATGTCAATATGAAGTGTAAAGGGGAGGACAGGTGAGGTTTACCCGTGGAAAGAAAAGCCTACGGAAAAGACCACGGTAACCTCGGTCAATGAAGTCACATGTTATATTTCTTTTTTTTTTTTTTTGCAAATAAGCAACTCTCTGGGATCTTTTCAATTCTGAAGCCAGGACCACAGATCTTTCTACTTAACTAAATATTCTGAAACTTCGTATGCTGAGCAAAACAAGACACAGGTTGGAACTAGTTTATTTGAGAAAAATCTATTTTATGACTTTAATCGTAGATTAAAACTGCGAATTTTAACCAATCAGATTGTTTGTTTTCATGTGTAAAACTTGACTGCATTCTATTAGTGTGACGTAGAAAGCGCTTTTGTGACGTACTAACGTTCGGAAAACTGTAAACAAACACAGAACGTAACGGCAGACGAAATACGGCTACGCATTTCGCCCGGCGTGCTAACGTTTCTGCCAGCTCTTTGCTTTTTTAATATTAAATTTCTTGCCTTTTGCACAAATAAATACAATAAGTGAAATGAAACGCATTAGCTTAAAAACGAAATCTTGTTAGAAGCCTCGTCACTGAGATGCCACTTCTTAAAAGCAAACGAAAGCAAGTACTAACAGAATGGAAACATTTTCAATTTAATACATGTGGCTTATTAACTAGTTTTAAATATTGTTATTAGAAGGTGGCTGACTATAGGATCCTGGAAACATGAGTACGTTAAATAATTAGAAGGAGATTTCACGGAGACATGCGGCTTGTTTACATTTAAGATGTTTAATACGTCACGAAATTGGTGGTCGAGACGGAGTAAATAAAATAAAGCCGAATGACGGAATATCATTGGTTAAAATTCTAATTATTAAACAACGTTAAACTTAGAAGTTACAATTCCGTTTTCATTCTGGTTTACAATTAAGTTTACTTTTGACACATTCTACCAGTATACGAAGTTTCAAATTGTTTGGTTCAGTAGGAAAAATTTGAAAAAACTGGCTTCAGAATTGAAAAGATCCCGAATTACATTGCTTCAATCATGTTGAAATACGAGTGAAATGCAGAAATAAGATTCTGTAAGAGAATATTTAGAACAATATAAACTCCGCCAATACTAATACAAGATGAAGTTAAAGATAAAGATGGAAACAAGCAGATTGCTTGGTCGTGAGAAAATAACTTCGGAGTTGGTGGAGCGGAACGGAAATGTAGCGTAGTAAGGTTCGCTGAGGACGTCAGTGGTTCAGTACTATAATTGTGCCGGAAGTGATTCAATTGTAATATACATGTTAAGGATGTTGTCTGTCAGCATGTGAGTGAGATTTATTATCATTTTTTTTTTTCATACGAGAATATATTTGGGTATATGAGTGTATGTGTGTGTATATGAGTGAGTGTAAATATTATAGAAATGGATGGATGGAAGCACTCCGTCGGTTACGACGACGAGGGTTCCGGTTGATCCGAATCAACGGAACAGCCTGCTCGTGAAATTAACGTGTAAGTGGCTGAGCACTCCACAGACATGTGTACCCTTAACGTAGTTCTCGGGGATATTCAGCGTGACACAGAGAGTGACAAGGCCGGCCCTTTGAAATACAGGTACAACAGAAACAGGAAGTAAGAGTGAGAGAAAGTTGTGGTGAAAGAGTACAGCAGGGATCACCACCATCCCCTGCCGGAGCCTCGAGGAGCTTTAGGTGTTTTCGCTCAATAAACACTCACAACGCCCGGTCTGGGAATCGAAATCGCGAGACCGCTGCCCTAACCACTGGGCCATTGCGCCTCCACATTACAGAAATACAGAAACGGTGAGAAAGTGGAGTGACAAAAACTATGTATTCCACTTATGAATAGTGTTGCATTGGGCACTCGTTATTTCTGGCATTACTTTTACTTAAAGCGCAAAGGAATTTAGAGCCTCATTTAGTTAATTAGACTGTTTAAGGAACATGATAGTAGTTTTACTTACGATGTATAAATTGCACGTTTAATTTAATTTTTGGTTTGTTGATACTGATTTCAAATTTTGGCACAAGGCCAAGTTAGGGGAAGGGAACGAGTCAATTGCATTGACCCCAGTACTTAATTGGTACTTTTTTTTATCGACCCCGGAAGGATGGAAGCCAAAGTCGACTAAGGTGGAATTTGAACTCCGAACGAAAGGACGGACAAAATGCCACTAAGCATTTTGCCCGGCGTGTTGACGATTCAGCCAGCTCGCCGCTTTCGGGTAACCTAATATTCTTTTCCACTCTAGGCACATGGCCCGAAATTTTGGGGGAGGGGCCAGTCGATTACATCGACCCCAGTAAGCAACTGGTACTCAATCTATCGGCCCTGAAAGGATGAAAAGCAAAGTTGATCTCGGCAGAGGTTAACCTAATATTTTTTCTACTCTAGGCACAAGGCTCGAAATTTGGGGTTAAATGGTAAATACAGGGTCTATATTGTAAACATTGAAGGTGATTCCACGATCGACGAAAGGAATTTGTATTTGAAAGGTGAGACAATATTTTGAAGCCCAGCATTTTTTAAATACTCTAATCCTGCCAATCACACACACACACACATTATCATTAATTAATATATTATTCTCATTTAATTCAAAAGTTTGTATTACTATATCTAAGACTCCAAATAAAATTAAGCAAAGCAGTAGCGGAGCTGCTAAGTTGATGGTGAAAAATGAAAAGTTGGAGATAAAATCTTACTCCGATGTACGATTTATAAATTATGTTATGTTTTGTACAAAAGTTCTTTCGAAGTCTCTATATACTTGAGTAAGCAGTCACATGGGTGAGTGCAAATGCATGGTTGAGAAAATTTGCTTGAGAAACCATTGTTAAGTTTAATGCAAGTCATATTTGATAAAGATTACGATCGACTCTAAATGATTTCTCTCAACCCACCATTTTCTAGACACACCAATCACATTACTCTCAATATTTTAGATTCACCCGTTTTCATTGAACCATCCGATAACAGAATATACATACACACATATATATACACACGCATACATGCACACACACTCACACACACACACACATACAAGCGCGCGCACACACACTCACACACACATACATTATTGAAATGATGAAGAAGTTTCACACGAATAAATTTATATTGTGAAATATAAAAGGAAGAAAATGCTCTGCGAACTTTATCCTGGAATAAAATGAGAAAATACATTTTTAAATAAATCAGCATCTACCGGTTCCGGTCGCTTTAACAATGCAATCTAGTCATACTGAAATAAAAGGTAAAAATACATTTAATTAATCTTTCATATCTTCGGTTCTGGATGTTAACATATTTTTCATATAAAAATGAAATGATGTTACATTTCGTTTATTTGTGATTGTTGCTGAGTACCAGTTAACTGCAGTAGTAGCCGGTGGTTAGTTAAAGGAGGAGCAGGTAGGGCTGTTTGTGGTAGCAGCAGGTACAGGAGCTGGGACAACAACAGCTGGTGCTCTCGGAGTTTATAGCAGTTGTCCATCTAACTAGTAGCGGTCGTACGGCAGTGTTTGTGATATTTGTCTCCATTCCCTGCAACAGAAATTTTATGTGGTTAGAATTTTGTTATGAAAAAATTTCTTTCTTGTTGCATTGCCGTTGAATTATATGTTATCACTTAATTGATATAGAGAGAAAATTGTAAAATCTGGTTGTTTCGTACCGTATTTTAATTTGCTATCTATGCAGAGTTATGCGCTGTCGTAAGAAGCCATCTGTCTGACCAATGTAATGCTCTTCACATCGTGAGCATGATATTGCTCAGATGCAGAGATGAAATTAGATCTTATAGTAAAGCTTTGTACACGTTTGTAGCTAATCTCTGATCCTTCTGTCAGATTAAAGTATAAACCAAAGATGGGTCTTCCTCATCATTTTACTGTTGATCTTGTAGTTATTGTATGAAGTTTGACTTTTGTTAGTATTTTTCATTGATTTAAGTTGTCTTTTGTTTTTTTTCTGTATGTGTTAGAAGGATTTCGTTTAGCCTGGCTGGGATCGTTTTTCAGTATCGGTGTGTTTTAGAATATGATGTTGTAAGCCTCATTATTTTTGTTCGGAAAAAAGGGTGGAGGGAAACTGGACCCCACCCCATATCCCGGAATCATTGGAATTTTTATTTGTTGAATGAATTCCGGTGACCTAATATGCTACAAAACCCTTTTGGGTATTCGGAAAACGGGGTGGAATGGAAGCCTCGGAAATTTCAACCCCATCTGCACGGATCTTTTGCAAGGAATCAAGAACCCTGACCGCCTAATATGCAGTAAACCCCTTATTTTTGTTCGGAAAAAAGTGGGGATCCGGACCCTCCTATCCCGGAATCATTGGCATTTTTGAATTTTTTTTCGCTGAGTGAATTCCGGTGATCTCCTAATTTGTTATAAAACCCTTTTTTGTGGTCCGGAAAACGGGATGGGGTGGGGTAGAACCCTCATAAATTTCACCTCCACCCCCATTTAAAAATATTTTTTGTTATTTCTTTCTTTTCCCATAATTTTAGATAACATTTTGCAGAAATACGTTTGCGAGAGAGCATGGATTATATTGGATTGAAAATTCATAGAAGTTTGAAATGAATAAGTGAAAATGCAGAGGTCATAGAAGTTGGAGTGGTACTGAAGTCAGTAACGAAATAAAGAATGATAAATAATTAATCTAAAAAAAAACACGTTAGTTTGTGTATGTGTATGAAACAAGTAAAAGTATAATATTAAAGCAAAAATATATTTTTCATACCTCTTAAAATCACTGGATATAATATATATAATAATCCCGAATACATTTTCCCTTTGCAATTTTTGGCGCCGAAATGTGTTACATTTTTGTGTGGAGGGAGAGAGAGAGAGAGAGAGAGAGAGAGAGAGAGAGAGAGAGAGAGAGAGAGAGAGAAGAGAGAGAAAGAAAGATTGAGTGGGTGACGAAGTTTACCTAAACATTGAATGGCTAACAATCTATCATAATTATATATCATCATTATATATCATCATACATCATCATCATCATCATTTAACGTCTGCTTTCCATGATGGCATGGGTTGGACGGTTTGACTGAGGACTAACAAGCCAGGAGGTTGCAATGGGATTGCAGTCTGTTCTGGCAAGGTTTCTACAGCTGGATGCCCTTTCTAACGTCAACCACTCCGAGAGTGTATTGGGTGCTTTTCAAGTGTGACTGGCCCGGGGGACAGTCAGTTGGCACAGGCATCGATCATACTCGAATGGTACTTTTTACGTGCCGCTGGCATTGGCAGAATAGCGGGGATTGGTTTCTCCATCCTCTCTTTTTTCCGAAAAACGTAACGAGTTTGCAGCATATTAGGAGGTCAGGGTACTTGATTTCCGAGTTGTTTTTTTTCTTTTTCTTAGTGAAAATCGTACAGGTGAAAGAATCAAATAATACCAACATTTTTGCTGAAATAAAAGCGTTTAACTAGATCTCTTGTAATCTCTGGAAGAGACTGGAAACCATCACCTATGTGTTGTATTACTACTTCTCAACACCCACGTCTACTGGGCCACCGAAGCAGCAATGATAATACGAGGGAATGACCAAGAAATTGAAGCGGCTCGAAGTGTCTATATTGGTCATAGGTAGTATATGCAGTCTCTGCTGAGTGAAGCAAGTCGCGTGAATAAAAGGTGTGAGTAAGAGAAAGACTAAGAGCCATAAACTACCCTGTGAAGACACAGCTTTTGAAGTGATATTCGGTGACGGAGAGACCGATATTTCTTAGTGAAAGACGATGATGACACCCAGATGAGATATGTTTCATAGTTCGAAATAGCAAGAGACGATAAATTCAACGACTGCAAACGTAAGCCACAGTATCTCCCACCCGGCTTGACAGCAAACGACACTTATGACAAGGAGGACAGGAATCACCAGCATCTCATCATGAAGATATTCGTCATCGTTTATGAAACTGCTCCTTCTCTTTCCCTCACTATCATCATCGTCATCATCATCATCGTCGTCGTAGTCGTCGTTGTCGTCATCATCATCACCATCGTCATCATCATCATCATCATCATCATTATCATCATCACCATCATCATCATCATCACCATCGTCACCATCATCATCATCATCATCATCATCATCATCATCACCATCGTCATCATCATCATCATCATCATCACCATCATCATCATCACCATCGTCACCATCGTCGTCATCATCATCATCATCATCATCACCATCGTCATCATCATCATCATCATCATCACCATCATCATCATCACCATCGTCACCATCGTCGTCATCATCATCACCATCATCATCATCACCATCGTCACCATCGTCATCATCATCATCATCATCATCATTATCCTCAATATCAGTCTCCGCGTCGCGCTCCTCCCCTTCCTCCTTCTCTTCTCCTCATCATCAACATCCCCATCCTCCCCATTATCATCATCAACATCCACATCCTCCTCATCCTCATCATCATTCTCCTCGCATTCCTCCTCTTCCTCCTCTTCCTCTTATTCCTCCTCCTCTTCCTCCTCTTCTACCTCCTCTTCCTCCTCTTTTTCCTCCTCTTCCTCCTCCTCCTTCTCATCTTCCTCCTCCTACTCATTATCATCATAAACATCCACATCCTCCTCATCCTCATCATCATTCTCCTCGCATTCCTCCTCTTCCTCCTCTTCCTCTTATTCCTCCTCCTCTTCCTCCTCTTCCTCCTCCTCTTCCTCCTCCACCTCCTCATTATCATCACCCTCGTCGTCATCGCCGTTATCATCATGATCATCATCATCAACATCGTCATCGTCATCATCACCATCATCATCATCATCATCATCATCATCATCACCACCATCATCATCATCATCATCATCATCATCACCGACAGCAACAACATCAACACTAACAGCAACGGCAAAGACTGTTAGAGGGAAGCTATAACAACAGCAACTTCAAAAATACCCTTTTACAATAACCTCGAAAGTAGCAATAAAAAGTAACAACAATGGCGATATGACTACGATGACAACAGCAGCAACAACAACAACAACAACAACAACAACAACAAAAAGAAGCAAAACAAACGACGACGATGATGATGACGACAACGATGACGACAACGATGACGACAACATTGACGACATCAACAACACTGACAGCAACAACTTGATACTTACAACAATGATAATGATTAAGAATAGTGATGTCGGTTCTATGACGACATTAAGCATCAAGAAAAAAGCAACATAAGATCCTGTGTATATCACAGTGAGTCATGACAAAATACGTATATTGACAATATCAGTTAAACAAACATAAAACAAGCGGTCATAAATAAAGCATACATCAACGAAAAACAGCTGTAAACAACAATAACAAAAAGAAATACAAGCGAAAAGTTAAAGTGAAAGTGAAAGCAAATATATATAAATATTGATATGATGAGAAAATAAGTATTACACACGCACATAAATATATATATATAAATGCATACTCTGTGAAGACATACAATTGTAGATTTTTAGGGCATACATATGTATGTAAAGATCAATATATGTCTGCATGTATAAAATATATGTGTATGTGTGTGACTTGAGTGATATGTTGCGCGTTAGAGTGTGTCAGTGGGTGGGTGTGTGCATTCATTTACTTGTTTCAGTCATTTGACTGTGGTCATGCTGGTGTCGAACAAATCGACTCCAGGACTTATTCTATTGGTCTTTTTGCCGAACCGCTAAATTTAGGGTTGCCAAGCAATGGTGAAGGTACAAGCACAGACACACACACACAAACATATACACGCGCGCGCGCGCACACACACACACACACATATATATATGTATATATATACATACATACATACATACATACATGCATACATATATATATATATATATAATGCATACTCTGTGAAGACATACAATTGTAGATTTTTAGGGCATACATATGTATGTAAAGATCAATATATGTCTGCATGTATAAAATATATGTGTATGTGTGTGACTTGAGTGATATGTTGCGCGTTAGAGTGTGTGTCAGTGGGTGGGTGTGTGCATTCATTTACTTGTTTCAGTCATTTGACTGTGGTCATGCTGGTGTCGAACAAATCGACTCCAGGACTTATTCTATTGGTCTTTTTGCCGAACCGCTAAATTTAGGGTTGCCAAGCAATGGTGAAGGTACAAGCACAGACACACACACACAAACATATACACGCGCGCGCACGCGCGCACACACACACACACACACACATATATATATATGTATATATATACATACATACATACATACATGCATACATATATATATATATATATATATATATATATATATATATATATATATATATATATATACGATGGGCTTCTTTCAGTTTCCGTCTACCAAATCCACTCACAAGGCTTTGGTCGGCCCGAGGCTATAGTAGAAGACCCTTGTCGAGGAATTGGACCTGGAACCATGTGGTTAGGAAGGGAGCTTCTTACCACACAGCCACGCTTCCCCTATATATATATGATGTGGTTGGCGAATATTGCAGATTTACTATGTTTGTCGTATCTAAAAGAATGGAGGTGTGCGGCATATCGTCGCTTAACATTTTTGGTTGATCCTATGTAATTACAACAAACCTAGTAATTCTACAACACTCGCCAACCACATACATCATCTAAAAAGTACAAATATATCCTACACTCTATCATGGTCCATACTGGATTCAGGGTTTTCCTACCGATGTCAACGCTCACCCTGCAAGTTTTGCTTGAAGGAGCCACTTCATATATTAAAGTGCAACTCTCCAGCACTGCTAAATAAACATAACGAGGCACTAAGCACATGCAACCACCGCCTTTTTCAGACATTCAAATTCTACCACAAATCCCAATGCCTAAATGACCGTACAGTATATTTCAACAATACCCCTTAAGTATTCCCAATAACCTTACAAATCTATATTTTAACTCCTAAGCTCACTCATACTCGAATATAACAACCATCTAATTATATTTGTGTGTATATGAGTGCTTGCATATGCGCGTGTATATGTATGTGTGTGTATGTATGTATGTATGTGAGTATGTGTGAATGTATGTATGTATGCTATATATACCTGCGTGTAGAGGGGCGATAATGCCTACAGATACACGTATATATGGATGTGCATGTGTACATATACATATGTGTACGAGTTGTATATGTAGATATTGATATGTATAAATATCTGTATAAATATATATATACACATGTCTAATATATGCATCTGTATACATCTTCACATATATATTTTCTTCTACTACTAAACACTGACCTGCCTAACCACCTAATCTATATTCCTAAATTCTTCATTCTTCCATATTACTACCCCTCTCTCTGCCCCATCACTTAGACTCTCACTACATAACTGACACTTCTTTACCTTTTACACTATTATACCTTTCTCTCTATCAACCCCATTCCTTTTATCTGACATTCCTTTACTCTTTACCCTATCATCTTTTTACACTCTAATATCTTTCTCTTTGTATCATCCTCATCTCCCCATTCCTATTTCAAGTTATCTTGACTGACCACTAACTGGTACACTTTCCTTGTCTTCATCTCTTTATTATCTTTCTCGTTTTTTTTCTTTTTTTTCTTTAATTTATTCCACTCTTCCTGTTTTTTATTTTCTTCTTTTTTCTTCTCTTTTTCTCTTTCTTTATCCCTCTCTTCCTGTTTTCGATTTGACCTTACAAATACATTCCCTACTTTCAGGTCACTTTAAATAAAACCCTCCATTCAATAGCCTGTGTACAAACTCTATACTTGGAATGACCAATTTTAAATACTATTGGAATTTACGCACAAGGTATTGGAATCTCATATGCATACCATTCTGCCTAAATAATGGATCTACAAATGCAATATTCCTGTATATCACACATCTATTTTCATTCCTCTACTTCACTCTCTATTTCGTGTCTTATCTAAATTAAGCATTGCTTAACCATTTTCTCACACCGTCTCCGATGAAGGGATATAATAAATATCCTGGAAACAGCTGTAAGACAGCTATTTATAAATGTCCTAAAATCTTCACAGCCTCGGTTTTTTTTTTATCTCATTCTGAAAATGAAATTATATATATATATATATATATATATATATATATATCTGTGTGTGCGTATGTGTGTGTGTGTGTGTGTGTGTGTGTGTGTGTGTGTGTGTGTGTGTGTATAAAACATGTCCTACAGTTATGGAACAGAGAGAGAAGGGGTGACAGAGTAGAGAAGGAAAAGGGAGAAAAATAAAGACATAAAGCATGATAGAGAATACATAAGGTCACAGCAATTTAAACAACATAGCAATATACAAGAAAAGTAAGGCGGCAAGATGGCAGAATCGTTAGCACGACGGGTGTAATACTTGAGAGTGTTTCATCCATATTTACGTTTTTTGAGTTCAAAACCTATTGGGGTCGACTTTGCCATTCATCCTTTCGCATGTCGGAAAAATAAAAACCAGTTGAACGCTGGAGTTTTTGTAATTAATTTAAACCTCCACCGAAATTTCTGGGCTTGTTCCGAAATTTGAAACCAATATGTATGAAAAGTAAGATATTAGCGCTAGTCTCAAACTTTCTCTCTGTCTCCCCATCCTTCTTTCTACTCTGTCGCATCTATCTTTCTACTGTATTTCCTTACGTTCCAAGCATGCCAAATCTCTTACTTTTGGTCAACTTTCTCATCTCAGTTCATCCAGCAAGCATACCAGTTTATCATCTCTCCACTATTACCTTGATTTACTCGTGCGCTTTTACAGTGCCTTATTCAAGCGTCACGCATATTTCCTATTGTTTTGTATTATTTAGTTATATTTTGATCGTTAAAGATTAATTTTTTGTGTTTCTTGTCCTTGCAGCCAAAGCTAAACCGTGTGTATGTAAGTGCATGCATACATACAGACAGACATACATGTATGTATATATATACATATATATATATATATATATATAATATATATATATATATATATATATATATATATATATATATATATATATGTATATATATGTATAATATATATATATACATATATATGTGTATATATATATATATACAGAGAGAGAGAGAGAGGAGAGAGAGAGAGAGAGAGAGAGACAGACAGACATACAGACAGATGAACACACACATACACATTTCCTCACAGACACATCAATTTCGTTCTATGTAATTTATATACGTATATCAAAATGTCAGTTTGCAAATATTAGGGAAATTATTGTTTCATATCGCATAAAAGTAATTAAAGATAATAAAATTCAGCTAGAAGAATACTCCAGCACAAGGTCAAGTCCTTGTTGTGGCGTTGTGTGGTGTGGTGTTGTGTCGTGTTTGACTCAATTACTCTGAGAGCTATTCCAGCTGAGTTTAAGCACCATCATGGTAGGAGTTCAAGCTCCTACCATGCTAGACATTATAGGCTTTTTTCCGAGAAATCTAATGCGCTTGGCTTAGATTTTCCTTTGGGGCTGGCCAGATCGGAGCAATCTCAAGATTAATCAGCCGAAATTGCGAGGATGATCCGGTTCTCGAATGAAGATTGAAGGCTTCGAATGTCCCGTCCGTGTTTTTTGTATCGTCTTCTAAATGTTTTCCGTTCTTGTCCCAGTTTGTATTTTTTTACATATATATATATATATATGTAGGAGCCAGTTTAATATGGACCTTCAGTTTTCAGAAGAATAAATGGTTTTTCGTAGGGCCAACTATTAGAAACAATTAGAAACAAAACACTGTTATAGAAGCATCGATGACATTTCAGAGCTAACAAGATCCAGGAGAGAACAGTGCAGAATAAAGAATAGTGTAGAGAAGTCGTCAATGGACCATACTCCATAGGAAGCAAACTGCTCGAGTAAGCAGCAAGAATACTGTAAGAACAATGGGCAGCAGCAATATCTATAGTAGATATCAATGACTGAAATTACTGACAAACAGGATGCTATGCAAAAGCACAAGTGATTGTAAACATGCTTAACCAAGAAGGCTAACTTTCGATTGATTTTAGAGAAAATAATGACACCTTTGGTGAGAAACGGGATATGAAAGACAGAAATATCGTATCTGTTTGGTATATACTTTCTATCATATCAAAAGCAGATGTATCAGCGAAATCCTCCTCATATCACACCCTACCATTTTTAAACATTGTATAATGTAGAGCGAGGTATATGTTATATCTAAAAATTTAAAAAAATGGCCGACTCAATCTAGACAGATCTGGTGGTTAAATAATCGCATAAGAAAGAAACTCGTGACACGTTTAGGAGTAGCGATGTACTAATATGCTGAAACTGGTTGATTAGACAATCAGAAAATATTTCGCTCAAAAAGTAAACGCAGAAAAGAATCCGAATTATAATATTCCCTGTTGTTAACCTAACGAAACCACAAAGCGACCCAATAACTGTAAATTATATATATTTTCTGAGAAAATCCGAGTCAATGGGAGAAATAAATTTACAGCTATTTATAAAAAAGATAAATAAAACTAGTGTCTGATATGATGGAAAGTATGCACAGAAGTAAGATATATGATCCGTGCCAATTACGTATAATAGTACAGATAATATTGTCATAAATAAAAGCAATTTAATCGTTGTTTAATGTATATAATTTACTGGAATAAACTCATTTATATTCGATTTGGAAATAATCCCATCATTTTCCTACATGATAATTGAATTTTTGATTTTCGTTTCATCCTACATATGAATGATGACAAATACATACACCACTGTTAATCGATATTGTATAGACACGTATAAGAAACATCAAAATGAACAAAAAGTGATGGAAAGCATAAGCCCATTTTCTACTTTCAAGTTCACTTTTTGTGTCGATTCAAAACTCTGCTTAAAATATAAAAACAAACTCACACTCTTCTATGTTCTATATATATATATATATATAATTATTTAAGCATTAGATGTGAACCTAACAGTTATCCGATGAAGCACGTTCATTGCATATGGCTACCTTACGCCATCCACGTTATTTACACTATTGTTATTGAATCTACGTTAGGAATTCCTCAGTGTTCGTCGAGTATACACACACACACAGGCACACACACAAGAGTTTAGGAATGGAGTAGATAGGATTCAGGTGACATATGTTTCATAGCGAGCGGAACCTTGGAAGTGGTGTATATCCAAGCTAGGATATGTATGTATGTATGTATGTATGTATGTATGTATGTATGTATGTATGTATGTATGTATGTATGTATGTTTGTGTGTGCGTGACACCTTGGGCCAGTTTCTTCTACTATAGCCTCGGGCCGACCAAAGTTTGTGAGTGAATTTGGTAGATGGAAACTGAAAGAAGCCCATCGTATATATATATATATATATATATATATATGTTTTTGTTATTTTTGTATTCTTATTCGTGTAACATCGTCCGTTTTTCCGTCCTTGTTTTGTATACATTCGAGGCTTTCTTCCAAGAAATCTAATGCGCTTGGCTTAGATTTTCCTTTGGGGCTGGCCAGATCGGAGCAATCTCAAGATTAATCAGCCGAAATTGCGAGGATGATCCGGTTCTTGAAGGAAGATTGAAAGCTTCGAATGTCCCGTCCGTGTTTTTTGTATCGTCTTCTAAATGTTTTCCGTTCTTGTCTCAGTTTGTATACATATATACGACAGGCTTCTTTCAGTTTCCGTCTACCAAATCCACTCACAAGGCATTGGTCGGCCCGGGGCTATAGCAGAAGATACTTGCCCAAGATGCCACGCAGTTGGACTGCCCAAGATGCCATGCAAGATGCCATATATATATATATATATATATATATTATATATATATATATATATATATATAAATATATATATATATATACATTATGTGTGCATATGTGTGTGTAGGAGGAGGAGGCGGGGGAGGAGGAGGAGGAGGAGGAGGAGGAGGAGAAGGAGGAGGAGAGAAAGAGTGAGAGTGATGATGAAATTATGATAAAAGTTTTGATGCTTAAATAGGAAGTATATTATAAATAGCATTACTTATAAACCAAATTGCTGATGATTTCACTGAGCCTGTGTTTCTAAATTTTCTTATCAAATCCCGCACAATGTCACAATGTGGATCAACAGTATTTGGAAAAGTTTCACTGAACTTCTGTTTCACAGTATCTGTGTATTTGCTTCCAGCTCAAAACACCCATTCAGCTAAAAGCGTACGTTCTTCAATCCTTAGCATGTCGACACGGTGAAGGGTACACAATGACTGAGGGACAAGGGCTGACAACAAGCCGCCCACTCATTGATTGTCAAGTTGCGCATGCGCAGGATGAAAAGAATTCACCGCAGAGAGGCTTTTTGAACATCATGTATTTAAACCCTTATTTTTTCTGTAAAACATATTCTCATATTAAATGAGTCATCTTCCGGTACGAATGTTTACGTTTTGTACTTCATTTTTCAACAAAAAAAATTCTAAAAAATTACTCATGTAATTTACGCACCTACTAAAGTTTAGTTTTTATTTTTGCGTAGGAAAGTGCATAAATTACATGGGTTTTTACTGTTTAGTCGCTGGCCTGGTTGTACGGTTAGAAAGTTCGTTTCGTAACCAACATATTTACCGGTTCGTTACCACTGAGCGGTACTTTGGACATGTCTTTTGTATTATAGTTCCGGGACAGCTAATACATTGCGCATGAATTTGGAAGAGGGAAATTACACGAAAACACGAATACACACACACGTATACATACATACATACATATGTGTGTGTGTGTATATATATATATATATATATATATATATATATATAATGTAGGATAAAATTTTTTTCGGAAAAAATTCTTTTCCCCAAAAATTTTATCAATGGCCAGCATATTAAAAAATACCTTTAAAGGTTAAATTCATAAACAATTCATAAATAAGGGCAAACGAAAAAAATTTCAATGCCAAATATGCCGAAAAATTGGACATGTTGTCCATAAACCATTAAGTTTTTCACAATCCGCACGCTACTCGAAATAAGGTCGACAGAAATTTCTAAAAAATTCCATTATTACCATATCGGACCGATTTCAGGGTTAGCTTATAACAGCCCTCCCTTCGTCAGTGATACATGTGGCATAAGAAATAAATGAATTCTTATGCCACATGTATCACTGACGAAGGGAGGGCTGTTATAAGCTAACCCTGAAATCGGTCCGATATGGTAATCATGGAATTTTTTAGAAATTTCTGTCGACCTTTTTTCGAGTAGCGTGTGGATTGTGAAAAACTTAATGGTTTATGGACAACATGTCCAATTTTTCGGCATATTTGGCATTGAAATTTTTTTCGTTTGCCCTTATTTATGAATTGTATGTATATATATATATATATATATATATATATATATATATATATATATATATATATATATATACATATATATACATACATTCACACGCACAGTCACACACATATATATATACATACACGCAGATATACACATTGTGTGTACGTATGTGTCTTTGTCTTTATCTGTCACTGCTGGACAACCAATGATGGCTTCCTTACCTCCGTAATTTAGTATTTGGTCCAAAAGAAATTGATAGAATAAGTACAAAGCTTCACAGAATAAATACTGAATAAATTTTATATTGAATAACCGTTCAAGCTTGTGCCCCAGCACGGCTACAGTCCAGTGGCCGAAAGACAAACGATTAAAAGGATAGAAGGCAATTTGTCAGCAGCATTTTTTATAAATAAATGATACGAACGTAAAATTACCGCTCCATTTTATTGCCTTCCATCTCGCCATGTTGCATGGGATAAAGATCGCAGTTACTTATAAATTATCTGAAACGAATTTTTTCCATACATGTTAAAAGAAAATACTCGAATTGAGCAAATATTAAGAAAAAGGGAGAGAAATTACTTTCCCAGTCTCGTGGTTTGTTGTTTCTCAATAAAATTCTTTTGCTTTGAGATGAAATGGTAGTCTCTACTTGGTCGCTAAAAATGTTAGCGATAATAGCCGAATTCTCTGAAATAACACGTTATCATTGATGGAAGGATATTTTGACCAATGTAGTTCAAGATATGAAATAAAGACGAAACAATTTTAATTGAAATATATCTCTTCATAAGTCTACTCGTCAGGAATCGATCTGAGGTTAAGTAACAACAAATTTTTATTAGGTTTGGATAGGTTTTATTTTGTTATAATTTTTTAATAATAATTGTTATAATTTATTGACTGGAACAAGATCGAAACAACTCCAGTAATCCTTCTCCTACCCTTCATTTTTCACTCACTCTTGCTAGACTTAGAGAAACTGTATTAAGCGGTTATGCATTCGGTCAACTTGTAGTTTCAAAGTTGATGTTTCTCTTAAGGCCACAATACTTATTCGTGTTATGAGAAGACACCTAGGAATATTTTACAATCCATTGTACTTCAAGCAAGGAAATAAACCGATTTCTCTGGAAATTTATATTCAATAGAATATAATTCCGAGTAAAATAATAAAATGTTCATAGTAATGACATAGTCTTAAAATGCTAAATTTTTATGGGCTCCAGTCTAGAGCTAACTATGTTATACGAGCTACCTCCGGGAATTGAAATAATGTTAATTAGATTATCTGTAATTCTTACTTTGGTTGATTTAATGATATTCTGATATGAAAATTGAGGATTCTCATCACCTTATTAACTCTTCAAAGATTTTAGTTTACTGGATCAAAGGTGATCACTCTGTTTTATTTTCAGTGTGTTTCTTAACAGATATCATGGCTTCGGGCGTTGAGTTTCCGGTGAACCTTGATATAAATGATTGTAGTGTGTGCGGGCGTGTTTGCGTGCCTGCCGCGCGTGTGTGTGTCTGCCGTGTGTGTGTATGTGGGCGTGCGTGTGTGTGTGTGTGTGTGTGTGTGTGTGTGTGTGTATGCGCGCGCGCGTGTGTGTATGTGTGTGTGTGTGTGTGTGTGTGCGTGTGTGTGTGTGTGTGTGCTTTCGTGTGAGGTGTTGTTCAGAAACATACACAAAAACAGTATTAACAAGGTGTCATATTTGAAATTATCACTTGAATATACTAATGCAATTTATATTATTCTAAGCTAGTTAATTAATGAGTGATCATAGAAGCTGAAAACATTAAACAATCCAAAATCTTTGTGAACTTCTGAGATGTGGAACAATGAGAGAGATAACTAGCTTTACTTACAATGTTTCTCGACTGAACAAAGGTATGATGCACTGGTATACACATATACATATAAAAATACAGAAATTCATATACCCTACTCCGCACACACACATACTGTTGCTTACTACGTATTATATATCTGTTCACATAAAAAATGTATTTCGTGTTAAAATTATCCTTGGGTTGGTTCCACCTTGTCACTATATCGAATTAGTGAAAACGTGTGGCTTAATTGTTAGAGCATTTGTCTCATGATCTTAAAATCGTGAGTTCGATATTTGGAAATGCATTGTGTCACTGAGCAAGACACTTTATTTCCTGTGGCCACAATCCACTTGTTTCGAAAAAATAAGAAGCAGTTGTATCTCGAAGAGCCAGCCTTAACACATCCTGTGTCACACTTAATCTCCTTGAGAACTACTTTAAGGGTACACGCGTCTGAACTGGCAGATATGTTAGCACGCCGGGCGAAATGCTTAGCGGTATTTCGTCTGCCGTTACGTTCTGAGTTCAAATTTCGCCGAGGTCGACTTTGCCTTTCATCCTTTCGGGGTTGATAAAAGTAAGTACCAGTTACGCACTGGGATCGATATAATCGACTTAATCCGTTTGTCTGTCTTTGTTTGTCCTCTCTGTGTTTAGCCCCTTGTGGGTAATAAAGAAATAGGTATTTCGTCTGCCGTTACGTTCTGAGTTCAAATTTCGCCGAGGTTGACTCTGCCTTTCATCCTTTCGGGGTTGATAAAAGTAAGTTCCAGTTACGTACTGGGATCGATATAATCGACTTAATCCGTTTGTCTGTCTTTGTTTGTTCTCTCTGTGTTTAGCCCCTTGTGGGTAGTAAAGAAATAGGTACACGTGTCTGAACTATTCAGCCACTTGCATCTTAATTTCGTGAGGAGGATTCCTTTGTCGTCGTAACCGACGGAGCGCTGGTTCATATTGGATTACATTTCTCGATCACTTGGAGGTATGTAGGAAGTCCTGGTTAGATTATGTTTCACTAAAAATGCTTACGTACTAAGGACCTGGAATAGATATTGAGTATATCCTGAGACTTTAGGTGATGGATATATCAGTAGCTAAGGTAGTAGAGAGTTTAGAGCCTCCATTTGAAAACGAGCACAGGTGAGCCAGGTAGCGACGCTTGAAATCATATGAAAACTTCCTCATATCTGCATGCCTGCCTGCCTGCCCCATTCATTTAAGATTTATTTAAATGTCGAACTTGTTCTTTTGTCCTTCTTGACTGCATCTTTTACCGATGCGATGGATTTTTCTATTCTATACGTGCAAATATAAATTTTAAAGATCCAGCGTTTTGTATTTGTGTCATTACATTAAGTGTATCAGCATTCACTTGATTATATAACGGTCCGGATGTTGTGTGCATGAATGTGTGTGTGTGTGTGTGTGTGTGTGTGGTGTGTGTGTGTGTGTGTGTGTGCGTGACCTTAATTGTATGTAATTAATAATATTATTCTTACCATCAAAATCTGTCTTGAGTCTTATTTTAAAAAAAGGTTTCTATTTTATGACAGCTATAAGCAGACGAACACGCGCACGAACAACGCACGCGCGCACACACATACATACAGACACACACAATGCACTTACATACATAACATGCACATATGTTTATACATATACATACGCAAATATATATGTTTTGGTGTAAATATGGTTATCTAACTGTTATTTTTAATACGTTCATGCTGGTAGATGTAATACAATATCAGTCATAATAGACACATTTTTCATATATATATATATATATGGATGGATGGATGTATATATATATATATATATATATATATATCTTTATATCAAAGCAATTAACATAGCAGTTTTGCACGGAGAGCAGTAATATGGCAAATTACCTTATCATATAGGATGAAATGATTGTGGATTAATAATGGTTAAATACATCGTCTGTGAGTATGAAATTCCTCCTCTTACCGCTGGAAATTTAAATCTTCACTACGGATTAATTCACCTTTTCTGTGAAGCTAATAAGTTTTTAAAAACCTGTGATAAGTCTGTGCATCCTCCTCCTCATATCTCTGGAAATTTAAATCTACACTATGGATTAATTCATCTTCTCTTCGAAAGTAATAAGTTTTTAAAAATCTGTGATAAGACTGTGCATCATCATTAAGGAACTTTGGAAAACTGTTTACAACCTATATCTGCCTTTAATGGAATTATCTCCAATATTTCATGAGTATAACCTCACCCACTAAGATGTCTAGAGAACTCATATGTATTTTAGCTGATGAGTACGGGACACTTTTATCTGCTGCAATTTTTGCAACTTGTAATAAAGCCTGTCTTTGTATGAAACAATTGTACTAAAAACTAATCCATTCTTGTTGCTTCTTTCTCGTATATATCTTTATCTCTCTATATATAAACGGCAGTTTGTCTGTGCGTGTTTCTGTGTGTCTGTTTGCTTGTACCCTCACCCTGACCACGGCTTTCAACCGATTCTGATGAAACTTGACACACACATAGCCCAATGTCATAATTCGAAACTAACGCAGCGAAAATTTTGAAAAGTTCCCCCAGTTCTGAAAAAAATCAATAAAATCGACATGGGGTCGAGAATCAGAAACAAACCACAGACTGTCTAGGGGACGCAACTCAACCTTTTTTAACTCAAAAAAAATTTACCATAATTTTTTTGCTATTTTTTGGCTATAACTCTCTAAAAATGCTTTATAGTTATTTCCCTTACAAACCTGAGCAACGCCGGGCGATACTGCTAGTATATATATAATCGCTAACATAAAAAAGTGAATCGATAGAGTGAGTACCACCATACATAAAAGAATTCAATAGGTACCTCTGAGTCTAATAGAGAAGCACAACATAATCACAGAAAATAAACACACACTAAACAGGAAAGCTGAGATTATCTCAAACTACAAACACGAAAATAAATTCATCTTCAAAAATTCTATGATATTCAAAACTAATAAAGCAAATTTCAGGTACATACACATATTGACACATACCTACCCAAATATACAAGCACCACACCCTACACAAATAGAACACATAGTCACACAAAATTTGGGAGTGACGCGAATCGAACTACAAACCACCAACTCTGGTTATACGTACAGTATACAACATGTGCACATACACAAAGATAAATAACAAGCTTTTTTATCAAAACATACATAGATACAAACATGCACTCTCAGATGTAAACTAACGCACCATTAACTGATACAATAGGCCAAATGAAATAAAAAAATGTGCGAGCATCCACATATACGCGCACACACACACATAGAGTATGTCTTTATGCACTTTACTCGTGACGAAAATCAAGACAAAACACACTTTAGCAATGGTACTCACAAGAAATCACTGCTAGGAACCCCAGTCCTTTTTCTGAGGTGTGAGGTAGACTTAACTGGGGGATAAACAACTTTAATTAGTCCAACAAATGAATTCCATATTCCCCCATAAATTCAATAAAAATAAATAATATAAAATAGAACTATCCAAAATGCAAAATGCGCTTACACACACAACACATGCGCGCGCACACACGCACGCACACACGCACTCGCACACACACACACACACACACACACAAACAAACACACACACACACGAACAAACAAACACAAACTGGTCTTTAAACCTTGACCAACATTAAATGAAGATGTTTGTTTTGTGGTCGAGTCTGTTTCTGTCATTGGACGGGGATGTTTATGGAAGAATTGACCAAGAGACAAACTACTCTAATTAGTTTAACAGATAAATTCAGTATCGTCCCCCCCCCCATCCACGAACCTAATAAAAATGAAAATAAAACTACAGATCAATATAGAAACATCTAAATCGACACACAAGGAAAAATCTTTAAATCACTTAACCTTGACCAAAACAAAATTCAAAATACACATTTGCACAGCTACTCATAAGAAACCATCCATGTATGAATACTAATATCAATATCCATGAAATACGAAACATATTTCCAATGAAGGAAATGCACAGATCAAGAAGCAGCATAATAAATTTAAAACAACAATACAGAAACAACACAATAAAAACAAATATTTGTCCACTCAAGAACCCGCCCCCCCACTCCCAGCTAATCAACAAATGCTGTAAAGATACACCATCAGATATAAAAAATTATCCTACATCGGGCTATATGAGTTTTCTCCTAAATAGCGCAATGGTGTGATATCGAGTCACGAGATAAATATTCTGCTTACTTCAACAATACTCTCTGCTGCATGTGTTGAGTATTCCTTCGTTCATTAAAATAACTGTTTTTTTCCAGATGTTCTGAAAGAACTCCGTAGTTTTCCACAAAAAAACTTAACTAAAAATTGCACACAACCGAATTTAACCTACTATAGGGCATGAAGCGCAATTTCTGATTTTCCGGTTTATCGCATGCTCAACCGAACACGCACACACATATACAACAAGTGCGATGTAACTTGGTTCGACAATTGTCTCTTGACAGCCACAATAGTTGAAAGACGTGTCATTATATACTGTCTTTAAATTTTCTCGCATTTTTCAACAAATGCTTATTGCAATCTAGATTTTCTTCCTAATAATTTGAACTGAAGTTTAAAATTTTCCTATATTTTAAATGTCTTATTTTTTACGAAAACGCTGCTTCCACATATTTTGGCAAACCAGGAAGTATTATGAATATATATATATATATATATATATATATATATATATATATATATATATATATATAATATATATGTATGTATGAAAATTGCAGTTTAGTGCCACCATCCGACTTTACATTTAACTTCAATAATAATGCACCTTATTTTAAAATTCATTTTTGCGGTTTCGTGCGTAAATTAAATATAGAGTAACTGACCACATATGAGCGTTTATAGATAGATATACACATAAACACACATATATGTATATACTTATATATTATTTATATTATTATATGATTGAACGTCACGCATCCTCTTCCAAGTAAGTTTTATCTTAATTCTGTTGCGCTCTAAACGATCTTTTTACTCTTACGTTTTTCTTTCTTTCTGTCTCTTATTCTTTTACCTCCTCTTCTCCCACTATTCTATCCTATTACTCTGTCACTCTCTGTCACTCACTCCTCCTCCCTTGCACCCATGGCTCCCACGTGATCATCAGCCATATACGTAGATAGACATACATACATCCACACACATATACCTATATACACACATAAATACACACACACATACATATATCTGTGTGTGTGTTCGTGTGCGTGTGTGTGTGTGTGCCGCATATATGCCTTAAGTTGTTTCAGTTAAATCTGAAAATGTTGACGAAATAAGCTGTCGGTTAACTCTTAGCGACAAGAAAATTTAAATTCATAGATATGTCAAAGTGATATTCACACACATAGTGTTTCTTCTAGAGGGCATGCAGAAACAATTTCAGTTCGAATAACTTTTATTTACCTTACAGCCGCAGAAGATTCTGTCGTACTTTATATACATCTCTCTCTATATAAACGGCAGTTTGTCTGTCTGTGTGGCTGTCAGGTTGTACCCTCACCCTGACCACGGCTTTCAACCGATTCTAATGAAACTTGACACACACATAGCCCAACGTCATAATTCAAAACTAACGCAGCGAAAATTTTGAAAATTTCCCCCAGTTCTGAAAAAAATCGATAAATTCGACATGGGGTCGAGAATCTAAGCTTTTTATATGCAACACATTTTCTGTCGGGAGACAGCTAGGAACATCGTATACATAGAAGTATTAGAGTGAAGAGAAGACATTGCAACCTACACATGCGCCTTCGTTCCCTAGAGGGAAAGAACTAGATTGGGATTAGTCGTTGCCTACTAGGGGCTCTTACATACCCGGGCAACGCCGGGCTATGCTGCTAGTCCAGTTATAAAAACACAACTTTGTCCCTTGTATAAAATATGTTTATTTTAATACATTTCTTATAACTTGCTTTAATTTTTGTCCATTTTATATTAATTTATGTTTCCAACATTATATTAATTTATGTTTCTGCAAGCATTTCCTTTATGGAGCTTTTGTTTTGTCTATAGAAATCAATATATGATGAACCTGAAGTCTTTAATTTTCATATGTACTTCCAGTATTTATTTATTTTATTCTCATGTTACTAAAAAAACAACATACGATTTAGAACCTATAAAATACAGCTATATATATATTCTTTCTCAGCAGTTTATATTTTCAGAGAACATCAATATAACCAATTCTTCCTTTTCGTCCCATTTATACCATTCTGCTTAATTTTTTATGGTTCGTTGATACAAATAAATCAATAAAACTTACAACTGTAATTTCATAAGCCAATGCCTCCCCAAAGTTTCTGGTAACTTTGTATAGTTAATACTATTTTTTAATGATTCACTCATGCCATATATTTCCCAGACTCATCAGTTTGTCATTTCTACAAATTTTATGTTATACCAAATCAACTTCCTTTTAATTTACCACACCATTCATTTGATTCAAGAGTGTTGTCTTTAAATTTGTTTTCTTTATTTTTGTACAATTTTTTTTGTGACTAACGTTAGTATCTTCCGTTTTACTCGCAAAAATAAATCTTCCTTAGTCTGAGCAATCTTGAAGCTGTGAATTTTGTCATCATTCACAATATTTATTTCTTCAAGACATAGAAACAGTATACATTTTTCTTCTGGCGTTTTCATTATGTTAAGTAGAATTTCTCTTTTCTTTCAAATACCCTTTTACTTCTGATAAAAACCGAAATTTGTCTCACTTTGGTATCATGCCTTCTTGCAGATTAATTTTCTTGAGCATGAAATCAACCAAACTGGAGTTTTTTACTCTGTTATTCCCTCTATACCGTTCTTAGTTAGGGAAGTGTGCGATTTATCATATTTATTTTGTCACATTAAATTTCACTGTTTAATAAAATCCCTCACGTTGTATATTAAAGACACCAGTTAATTCATTTAGTGACAGGACTCAACAAAACTTAGAGCATACATAAATATAATGATTTCTTACTTTGCTTGTTGTAGTTTTTTATCGCCTCGGCAGAGGAATAATAACGAAGAGAGTGGATACAATAAATATCTTGAATTTCTAACCGTAGTTTATTGTTTAAAATATTCCAAGTATTCATTCAAGCCCTTGAATGTTTTTGGATATTATAATAACGAAACCATGTTATTAACTTTTGGTAGCTTCTCAACTTCTAGTTGTGTGTCTCTGTCAATAACAACAATGTTGTGAATTGATATCCATTCACTATTAATTAGATTGCGGAAGTTTCCAAATATTACAGCTGATAAGGCCTGTTGCTCAGTGCAATAAAAGTAAGTAAACAGCAGAATCTACTCTTCGTTTAGTAACAATAATAAAAATGGGTGGAATATCTATAAACCTTTTAATTGCTCTTGTGATAACTCCATGATGTCTTTTGAGTCGTCTAGAGAAAGCAATTACTTCACACCGCCGAGGCGATCTTGAAACATCTTTTTTCATATTTCATATGTTGGTTCTACAGAGAAAAATTCTCTCTCTAAACACTCTAAAAAATGTCGACCTCAACCCCAGATGATTTTGAAATACTAATATAATAAATGCAGAATCTAATTTCCGTGTGTCAGTGTGTCACACTTCGACCTCCTCTGTCACTATTCATTGACACTCTTACTCGGTGAGGGCAGTGACGAAGACAGAGAGAGAGAGAGAGAGAGAGAGAGAGAGAGAGAGAGAGAGAGAGAGAGAGAGAAACAGAGAGGCAGAGAAAGAAAAGAGAGGTAGGAAAAGAGAGACAAAGAAATTTAGGGAGAGTTGATGATGTTTTTATTAAAAGTAGTAGTGTTGATGGTGGCAGTGGGAGTAATAATAAGAGAGAGACAAAGAGTGGGTATGTGAGAGAAAGAGGAACTGAACACTGAACTAACACATACATTTAGCCTTTTTTGTGATGGTAATGGGTGATAGCAATAGTATGAGTTGTTGTTGTGATAGAGGCGGAGGCGGCGGTGATGATGGTGGTGATGGTGGTAGCCGAGGCTCTGAGGGATGAAGTGAGAGTAAGCGATGTGAAAGAGAGCGGTGATGGTGATGGAGGGGAAGGCGGATAAGTCAAAGGTATTGATGGCGGTGGCGTCAGAAGTCTGAATGGTGTGTGTATGGCAGATGTGGTGGCGATGGTGGTGGTACTGTTGCTTATGATGCAGCTTTGCAAATTATAAGTCGACAAATTATATCATTGTTTTCATTACTTAAGTCCCCTACGAGTCAGTAAGTCTTTTTTTTACTTTATACTACATAGGACCTAAAGTACTCCACATCTCTGATCACTGTAAGTTGTGTGCCTGCGCTGAAAAACAATTGATAGGTGTCTTTTATCCTTGTTTATGATCACGTACTCAGACATTTTTACATTGAGAAGCGAGCGGCATCATTCTCAGAGGATATTAATAAACCTTATGAATCTCTCACTTGCTGACTCGTGAATGCAATATCATCGGTATAGTAGAAGTCAGAAAAAGGCGGTGAGCTGGTATAAAGGCGGTGAGCTGGCAGAAACGTTAGCACGCCGGGCGAAATGCTTTGTGGTATTTCGTCTACCGCTACGTTCTGAGTTCAAACTCCGCCGAGGCCGACTTTGCCTTTCATCCTTTCGGGGTCGATTAAATAAGTACTGGGGTCGATATAATCGACTTAATCCGTTTGTCTGTCCTTGTTTGTCCTCTCTCTGTTTAGCCCCTTGTGGGTAGTAAAGAAATATGTATAGTGGAAGTCAGAGATACAGGATCTGCTAATGTCTTGATTGCCTTTGCTTGATAAGAAGACTTTGCGCTGGACAGCCTTGAGACGTTGTCCAAGGATGTAGTCTATTACAATCATACAAAGTAAAGGAGATAATGTGTCTCTGAAGGATTGTTGTTGTTATTGTTGGAAGCGCCATAGTTGAAATGTGTGTGCTTTGTACGGATTTTCGTACATGATGTTGATGGCTTTGACAATCTCACCTGGGTTACTGAAGTTCAACAGAATATGTTACATCTGATTGCAGAGTTTTTTGATGCAAATGCTCTCTAAGTGATAAAGTATCAGCGAGACACCATATTAAGCAAATTAGCTAAATATGCTAAATATGAATGGAATTTACAGTTGTAATCCGAAATAAATTCATCAGTCTTTGAAACAGACTTAAGAACAAGAATAGCAGTTTTTATATAACACCCTATTTTCAACAGAGAAATTGCACTGAAATTGCAGCAACCATATAACTGAAACCAATCACTGCCAGCAGAGATATAGCACATAAATTGTTCCCCTAAGGAAGGAAAGAAGACATTCACCCTAGGTCCTTGTGAGATAATCTAAAGACGACTTGAAGAAAGCAGTTTGTTAACATCTATCCGTGTCTAAAGTCGCAGATAATGAAGCACGAGAAGTACACAGCAAATCCCCAAACTGAAGAATTGGACCATCTTCACTGTGAAAATAAGCATGCCGCAGGAGTGGCTGTGAGGTAAGTAGCTAGCTAACCAACCACATGGTTCCGGGTTCAGTCCCACTGCGTGGTATCTTGGGCAAGTGTCTTCTGCTATAGCCCCGGGCCGACCAAAGCCTTGTGAGAAGATTTGGTAGACGGAAACTGAAAGAAGCCTGTCGTGTATATATATATATATATGTATGTGTTTGTATGTTTGTGTTTGTCTCCCTAGCATTGCTTGACAACCGATGCTGGTGTGTTTACGTCCCCGTCACTTAGCGGTTCGGCAAAAGAGACCGATAGAATAAGTACTGGGCTTACAAAGAATAAGTCCCGGGGTCGATTGGCTCGACTGAAGGTGGTGCTCCAGTATGGCTGCAGTCAAATGACTGAAACAAGTAAACGAGTAAAAGTGTAAGCGTATGCCATCGTCTTAACAGCTCTTAGGGAACTACCAGCAGCAGAGCTTCTCCACTAATCTGCATTGAGGGAGGAAACCGCTTAGCAGTGCCTAAATGCACTTCAGATTACTTTTTGGTAAAAGAGAACTAAGCAATGCTAAACTTGACTACAAGCCTTGTTTCAACCACAAAGTAGCAGTTACCTTGTAAATCCAAACTGGCCTATTTATAATGATTAAAACGTTTAAGAAGCAAGTAGTCCCCTGCTTCAGATCACATTCCAAGGATCTTTTGGAGAAGTCCACTCTTCTACATACATCTGTTGAGTATCTGTAAAGTGGTCTACGAAGGAAACGAACCATCAGCCTTCTCAAGGCTTTTAATTATTCCATTTCCGAAGAAAGGTGATCTTTAGATGCCTGAAACTATACAGGAATTACGCTATTATCTCCACTTTAAAATACAAACAATTCTCCCCCTCCTTCTCTCTCTCTTTTTTTCTTTCTTTCTCTCTTTCTCTCTCCCTCTTTCTCTGTCTATTTGTCTCTCTCACTCTCTCTTTACTCCCCGATAGATTCTCTTCCTATCAACCTCATCCTAAGACAACCAAAACGGCTTCGGCAAAGGCTAGTAAGTCTTAACGTTTGAATAATCCTTAAAGGGCTCAAAATCTCCAGGCAAAAAGGAATCGATTGTATTTGTATATTTTTCCATGGCCTTTAATTGCGTCAACAGAAGAACTACAAAATTTACGTAATCTGTTGAATATATGCTTAGTGTTCTTTACAGCTATCGTTTAATTTCATTTACCTGTGCCACTCAGTGTCTTTAATGTACATTTCTACCTAGTAACCTTCTTAACGTAGGACAGATATGGTACTTTAGCTGATGATGTGTATGAATTCTAACCCTTGCTTGCTCATCCTGCAAATGTCGAACTAATTATCATATTTAACGTTAAAATTATGAAACTGCTCAAACCCTCCTTTACATTACTTATTTTATTTAAATTATAATACTTTGCGATATATTTTTACCCCTTTTTACTTTCCTCCTGTTCATTCGAAACGCAAAATTCTTTGGATGAAGAGTAGGGATATATGTTAGTCAGTAGCAATTGTTTCTGAATCACAGGGTTCCAAACTACAAATATTCCACGCTAGTTTCCATAGGATTAAGTGATTAAAAAGTTGTTCTTCTAGAGAGGACACCAGTCTATTGCTTGTAACTATTTCTACATGAACAACTAAAATTAATACTGCAAGTCAACGAAGCAGTCGTTAACTACACTGTGCCTCTACTGTCTTTCAAGCGCACACGTTATACTTAACTTGGACCTTGGTACAAAGTTGAGACGCTAGCATGTTAGGAGTGTCCGATCTGTCGTGTAATTTATCTTGCAACATATCAACTTGTTTGTCTATGTCTCTCATACTCTAGTATTACACTAATCGGGTTAGGGTTAGGGCTTTCGGGTTAGGGTTAGGGTTAGGGTTAAGGTTTTAGGGTTAGGGATAGGGTTGTCATAACTGACACTGACAAATGAAATATACACCGCCGGAAGTTCTTGTTGACAAACAACAGCAGTAATTTTATTTGAGCTGAATACACGTCATTGATTGGTTGAAATTACCGAAATACGAGAACTTTGACGTGAAATAACTTCGTAAATATAATTTTTTCTCAAAAATGCTAAGAGTAAAAGATATTTTATATGACACATTCTACCAGTGTCTGAAGTTTGAAAGTGTTTAGTTACAAACAATTATTTTTTAAATCTGTCGGTCAAAAGGTAAAGATCCCACTAATCGACCCTAGAGGGGCGATAAGTTAAGTCGTCGTAAATGGTATTCGAACTTGCAATCGAAAAGGATGAATCTTAATGGCACAATGGAGTACTACCACCCTCTTAATCTGCATTCATGCTAAACATTTATTTGGAGTTCGAAATGAAGAATTTCTGTTTTGCAATTGCTTCGTTCCTTATTTTTTCATTGAACTTTACTTCAGCCTTTCTCTCAGAACGTGAAAGAAAAGCGAAACGATTTTCTGCCAGGAATTTTTCCTGATGAGATCTAGTCTTGCACAATTCAATGGTTTCAGTATTTTTATTTCTGTTTACCTGCCTGTTAGATATAAAACAATCAAATCGTAATGGTATAGTGTCTGCTAATATAGTATCAGCTACTTTCACAACAAGTGGTGTTGATGGTGATTTTATATAGAAGAACTATCAACGTGTCTTTCTCATATACTTAATTGACGCTGTTCATATATTCAAAACACAATCTGGCCTTACTTTTTTTTTTTTTTCCTTTTCTTCATATTTCACAAGAAAATTCTAGATTTTATTTAGTTTCCTTTCATCATTTCTTATTTTGGTTTTATGATTTTTCCAAATAAACGTAGCAGAAAAATAAATACATAAATCTAACAAAAACTCATATGAAAACACAAATTAAAAATAACAAAAAGAAAGCAGCCATAGTAGAAATAGTTGTCACCATTACGCATTACACCTTTTTGATGGTAGGCTTCCTTCTAGTTGCAGACCATTTCAATAACGGATCGTCTTTGTGTCGTGAGCAGTGAGGCAGAAACACAGAGTGCTTTTGGCGTAATTGTTGTGACAACTGCAGTAAGTTCAGCACTAGCAACAGTACAAAACCATTATTTCTACCGAACACTTCTTATGTCTGTATGTCTCTCACGAAATTGCCTTTTCCTTTACTATATTCTCTCTTCTACTTTTAAATACATATAAATCTTACTTTCTTCTCCCTCTCTCCCTCTCTCCCTCTCTCCCCCTCTCTCACTCTTCATCTCTTTTCATTCTTTTCTTTCTCTCTCTCCTTCTCTACTTCTGTCTACTTCCTTCTCCTTTTCAACCATTCTCAATATATTCTATTCTCTTCGATTCACTTTATCTCTCTCTTTCTTTTTCTCTCTGTCAATCTGTACATACATGCATACATACATACATACATACACACACACACTCACATCCACACACACCCATAAACATGCGCGTACACACACTCTTTCTCCTACTCTCTAACTTTCATGAATCGGTTCCTTCATTTTTCACTCCATATCACTCACACTCTTTCAAACTCTGATCCTTTCCTCTTTTCTTTTCATTCATAAGATGATATCTCTAGTATTCTCGAATACCTATAATCATCAAGACAGACATGTGCATTTCATAATATAGAACAAGATATTGTTTGATTGCAAAACTGTATCAATGTCTGCACTTGTATGTGCAGCTTCACACACTGACCAAAGTGAGTTGCAGCGTTGTTTTAGGCTGTACAGAAATGCATCATTGCACGTATATTTATGTACGCATTATCTTTCATTTATAATTATTTGTATTCTTCCTACGAAGAAAGGGTTGGATTTTCATAAAGAAAAAAGTTTCATCGATTTGAATTACATAACAGCAACGTAGGATACGTAAATGCAACTATAGAACTTTTAACTGCTTAGCTTACAAATTGTATTTGATAAAATGCGTGTTATTTGGTTGCTTTCTTTGCCTGAAAACTGCCTGATTTTATTAGACATTTGCAAGTAGAAATTTTAGTATTAATCTGGTTAGAGTAGTGCTTCACAACTGGAGGGCCTTATGGCCCATTGGGGGAATCATATAAGGTTTTGCTGCTAATGTTTATGCACAATAAATTGGTTATACGTTTACAATCTACAAAATAGTTAAACAATTTTTCTATACAGGCGCAGGAGTGGCTGTGTGGTAAGTAGCTTGCTTACCAACCACATGGTTCCGGGTTCATTCCCACTGCGTGGCACCTTGGGCAAGTGTCTTCTACTATAGCCTCGGGCCGACCAAATCCTTGTGAGCGGATTTGGTTAACGGAAACTGAAAGAAGCCCGTCGTATATATATACATATACATATACATACATACACACATACATACATACATAATATATATATATATATATATATATTATATATATATATATATATATATATATGTGTGTGTGTGTGTGTGTGTGTGTGTGTGTGTGTATGTATATGTATATGTGCCTGGAGTAAAAAATAATATTTAATCATAAAAATATAATGGGATTTTTTCAAGTATCGAATGACTTCGAGGTTTCACCCGAGTAAAAGAGGAATGAAAGGGTTCCATCGGTAAAAATGGTTGCGAATCACCGATTTTCAAAGAAATGTCCCATTTAAACGACGGCTGTCTAAAGGTTGTTATGCTTGAGGGGAGGCATGTGACTAGTTTCCTGAACCGGACGACGCTTGTTTTCTTGAGCAAACCACTTAATTTTGCATTGCTCCAGTCCACTCAGCTGGCAAAAACGAGTAACCCTGTGACAGACGGGTGTCCCATCCAGGTGGAGGGATTTATAGCCATGGAAAAAACCGAAATCCGGGCCCTACCTTTACCTTATCTATGTTTGCAGTTGATATTCCTTATGCTTAAACGTATGTATGTATAGGAGAACAAGAATACTTTATGTGTCACTGAACATGTATGTCTTTCGCTTATTAGACTGTGACCATGCTGGGGCACCGTCTTGAAAGATTTTTAGTCGAGTGAATCGACCACAATTCTCATTTTTTTTTGTTAAACATGGTACTTATTCCATCGGTCTCTTTTCTTGAACCGCTAAGTTACGAGAACGTAAAAAAAGACAACAAAGTTTGTCAAGCGGTGGTAGAAGACAAACACAGACGCGCGTGCACACACATACATTCATTCATAAATGTGGACTTCTTTCAGTTTCCATCTGCTAAATTCAATCGCAAGGCTTTAATCGGGCCAAGGCTACAGTATAAAACACTTGCCCAAGGTACCACGCGGTGGGACTGAACGTAAAACAATTTGGTTGGAAAGTAAGCTTCCTACCATACAACCATACCATATATGCATGTAAGTATGTTATATTTTGCTTTAAGAATTCAAATAATTGAATCCTTCCTGTAAAAAAGGAACCGATTCCTAAGAAAGAAATAAAGCTCCATCGTTGGAATTTGTTTAACAACAATGATATAAGTTCACGTGCTAAGCTGTAGAAAACTCTGGCGTATTAAACTGTTCCACTAAGAGATTGTCTTTCGTAAGTGTGTGATAATTGTCTTTGCTTGAAAAGGGTTTTCCATTTTTTATCTCTTTTCTTACTCCTTAGATGCTTACATAATTAAGTACCCCAATGATTATCAGTACAGATCAATTTAAATTTATGGTAAAGATAAACAGCAAGGCTCGAAACAACACCTTGTAAATATATTCGTTCTTGCAGAATTTGAAAGAAGTGCTCCTAATCTGTAGGGTAACTCTATACAGAACATGAAGTTTCTTGTTTGTCCGAAACAGCGTTATTAGGCTTGTTAAGACTTCATTCAGTGGAAGTTTTGATGAGAAATATCTACCCAATATTCTTTGTGTTGAAACGTAGGTACGTATTGAAAACGGATGCATTTTCAATATTTATCCAAGGACAGCCTTTCTTCTCAAAGTCGTCTGTTTTAATGACATCATCGCACTGCATTGGAAATTAGTGGCTTAATAATATTTTAAGAACAGCTGATAAAGACATAGAAATGCAACATACTGACTTTATGTATGCGCATATATGTATAGACATATCAATGTATTTCTTCTATGTATTTGTCTTTGTTATATTTTGATTACTTTGGGCAGAGGAAGGGCAGGTTCAAAGTATATAACAAAAGTATGGTTTCCAACAGCGAAAGGAAGATCCATCATTGGAATTTAGACATCGACAACGAAATCGAGTTAGATGCTAAATTTTAGAGAAAAGATGCTTGTGTCCATATTTCTGTTTATATAGTCAATTTTAAGAATATATTGTTATAGCTGTATGGTAAGAAGTTTACTTTCCAACCACATAGTTGCGTGGCACCTAGGGCAGCTTCCTTCTAGCCTTTGGCCGACTAAAGCCTTGTGAGTGGATTTGGTACTGGGAAACTGAAAAAAGACCGAACCACTAAGTTACGGGGTCGTAAGCACACCGCCATCGGTTGTCAAGTGATGTGTGGGGGGTGGGACACAGACACACAAACGTATACACACACATATATACATATATACGACGGGCTTCTTTCAGTTTCCGTCTACCAAATCCACTCACAAGGCTTTGGTCGGCTTGTGGCTATAGTAGAAGACACTTGCCCAAGTTGCTACGCAGTGGGAATGAACCCGGAACCATGTGGTTGGTAAGCAAGCTACTTACCACACACGGCCACTCCTGCGTCTAAATGTATATATATATATATATAATATATATATACACACACACATATATATATATATATATATATATATATATATATATATATATATGCATGTATGTATGTATGTATGTATGTATGTATGTATGTAGTATGTATGTATGTATGTATGTATGTATGTATGTAATGGGGAAGAGGTTTTGAAAATGCAGAGGTCTTTGTAGACAGTATTTGATAGGCGAAAGCGTGTGTTGCTTAGTCAAAAGTTCATCAGAAATCATATTTAAATATTTATACAGAATTTTAATGGAATAACCAACTTTTTTTCTTCATCTCCAGTCGTCTATGTGTGTTTGGCAAGGATGGTTGCCAAATGCCATATACGCAACACACAAACGCATCTCTATACAAACACGCACAGTTGTACACGCCTACCAAATACCGTCTACAAATTCTTTCTGTATATATGTTTATATACAATCATGATTTTTAATGAACTTATAAATAATTATGAATTTATTTTACTACCCATTTTGAACACTTTTATGTAAACTGTTTAAACACAAAGCCCCTCTTAACATTTTCTTATCACTGTCAAAGACTCTATCAGTGTATTCTAATACATCTATATTAACTATTTTTTCAACAAGACAAAAGCTACACAAAGTCTTACATTTTACTTTAGAAATAAAAAAAAAAGTGAAACCGTTCAAGTCAATAAACATCTTTAAAAAAACCTCTGCATTTTCATATGCTCTTCCCTATATATTTTCACTGGTGCGGTACCTTCCAGTTTTATTTATATATATATAAGTATGGTCAGCTGAAATTGTGAAGATAATCTGGTACTTGACTGAGGAAAGAAAACTTCGAAAGACCTGTCCTTGTTTTCTTTGTATCGTCTATCTAGATGTTTTGTTGTCCCACTTTTGCATCACCTAGCTGTCCGGATGTTTTGCGTTCTTGTCCCATTTTGTATTATATATATATATATATATATACATATACACCCACACACATAAATATTTATATGTGTGTGGAGGGGTAGGATTTAAAGCCGTTCATCAATTTGTAAAAGAAATATTATTTACTGTTGATGAGATCAGTTTATGAAGTAGGGTCAAGTGTACGTAAAATTTTGGGTTGAATGGGACTTCAAGTTTCACCTTATTGACTATTCAACAGAAAATGTTTAACACATACATACACATAATTGCACACACTCACATACACACGCACACACACACACACACAAATCAAATGATTGAGAGGGCAAAACTGGGCACAATAGTTATTGAATTCAAATAGTACACAATTGTTTCGTCGTTCGTAGACATGATAATTCTACAACACACTAAAGTTACAAAGGACCACGTAAGCTCACAAAATTTAGTGCATAACTAAATCGTTGGCAATATCTATTCCTCTTGCGACAGAGAAAATTTGTTTCTGCTATAAGGATTCGATTTCCGAACGCCACTTCAAGTACTCCCAAAGGATCTTGAATAAGGCTTGAGCGACACCACTTGGCATTCTCACTACTTTATTCCTGCAGCTTCTTTTGCTTGCGGGAGTTAAACAAATCAATATGATATATAGTAACGAAATTTCATTGGTCAATATGCATTTTATAGACACTGAGAGAGATGACGGTAATACATAGATGCGTATACGCACACGTACATACCTATCGATCTTTCAATCCGTATATACTTACATAGAAACTTATATTAACTATATACACAAATACATATGTGCATGGTTATGCTTCTATATGTGTGTACGTGTGGGTTTGTGTGTGTATATATATATATACATGCATATGTGTGCGTCTTAGCGTGTGTATGAAATGCACATGCATACCATACGCGTATACATATTCTATAGGCATGTATATATATATTATATATATATATATATATTATATATATATATAAATATACATACATATATATATATATATATTATATATATATATATATATATATATATTATATATATTATATATATATATATATATATATATATACATATATATATATGCATTTATTTTAATATACATATCAGTAAAAGTCTATTGATACACACATTTGTGTGTGTGTGTGTGCAAAAGAGAAATCGAGAGAGAGAGAGAGAGAGAGAGTGAGTGAGAGCAAGATATATCATCCAAGAGAAATGAAGAGACAATAAACAAACACATGTCAATCATCGTGCTAAAATAAGAGAAAAAAAGCGAAGAAATGACAGCAGAGAAAGTCGTCACAAATCGTTCTTGATATTTTTGACTGGTGTGTGTAGCTGCGTGCAAAGCTACACAAATAGCCGTAACGTCCTACATATTCGCATATACGTACATGTGTCTTTGAAAGATTACTAACATTTCTAGATGGACATGTTGCATATGTTTACATTACATACATACACGTATATGTATGCTGGTATGTACTGTCTGTGTGCGTCTATATCTATCTATCTATCTATCTATCTATCTATCTATCTATCTATCTATCTATCTATCTATCTATCTATCTATCTATCTATCATCTATCTATCTGTCTGTCTGTCTGTCTGTCTGTCTGTCTATCTGTCTGTCTGCCTCTTTCTCTGTCTCTCTCATTCCTTCTCTGTCTGTCTGTCTGTCTCTCTCTCTATATATATATATATATATATATATATATATATATATATATATATATATATATTATATATATATATATATATATATATGGACATAGACAATATATACGTATAGATATATTACTCTTTTACTCTTTTACTTGTTTCAGTCATTTGACTGTGGCCATGCTGGAGCACCGCCTTTAGTCGATCAAATCGACCCCGGGACTTATTCTTTGTAAGCCCAGTACTTATTCTATCGGTCTTTTTTGCCGAACCGCTAGGTGACGGCGACGTAAACACACCAGCATCGGTTGTCAAGCAATGCCATATATATATATATATATATACATATTTATATACATATATATGTTTGTATGTATATCTTACTATATATATTTATTTATTCATGCATCTTATAATACGTAGACATACATATATAAAGTAATATATATAATTTTTAGCATATATACATAATTTACATATAATGATATATACTTATATATAATATATATCATATATACATATATATATGTATATATATATATATATGTGTGTGTGTGTGTGTGTATGTATATATATATATATATATATATGTAAATTTATATATTTATATAATATATATTATATATATTTATATATACATATTCATATATGCATATATATATATATATCTCTCTCTATATATATATATATACGAGTGTGACCCTAGGCTCTCAAGCTCACTGGGTTGCTTATCGTGTTGGATAAGATTATTTTCTGTTAATAACGTGAGTTATCGTTCTTAGCAAACTATCATTGCATCCAAGCGGTGCTTCTCTAAACCTCCCTATTCTACATTCACAACACAACAAAGCTCAAAGCTTACTATGTAGGCTTCCACTTTCTGGCGTTGTACTTCTCCTTTATCTTTTGTCGTTACACGATTAAAAATTGTCTTGTTGTGATGGTTGGAGTGGTAAAGAAACGAAGCCAATGCAGTGTGACAGCCAGTTGATACGTGTAAGCCAGTTGCACATTACGGAATTATCTGAATATATTAGTGTTTCCTGATTTATATGCTAAAATGTATTCATATGGATAGTATATTCTTGGAAATTGTATAAGGCGTAGGAGTGGCTGTAGAAGTAGCTTGCTTACCAGCCACATGGTTCCGGCAAGTGTCTTCTACTATAGTCTCGGACCGACCAAAGCCTTGTGAGCGGATTTGGTAGACGGAACTGAAAGAAGCCCGTCGTATATATGTATATATATATATATATATATATATATATATATATATATAATGCATGTGTGTGTGTGCTTGTGTGTCTGTGTTTGTCCTCCCAACATCGCTTGACAACCGATGCTGGTGTGTTTACGACTCCGTCACCTAGCGGTTCGGCAAAAAAGACCGATAGAATAAGTACTAGGCTTACAAAAAATAAGTCCTGGGTCGATTTGGTCGACTAAAGGCGGTGCTCCAGCATGGCCACAGTCAAATAACTGAAACAAGTAACAGAGAAAAGAGTAAAGAGTAAATAAATAAATAAATGAATAAATAAATAAATAAATAAATAAGCAGTGATTTAGCAATCCTTGAATTTAGGACACCACTTTCACTCAAAATCATTTTGTTTCGCGCACGTCGAAGAAATTATTGAATTCGCTAATATCTCCGAGCGGCTCACGGTCAAGTGTTTTGGTCATAAATGATTAAAACAAATAGTAAAGAAATGGCAAAAGAAGCTTCGATCAGACCAGGAAATTATGGCGAGTGGCTTTAGTAAGACATAGAAGTCATTCTACTTCGTTTTCTGGTAAGCAGCCGTATCATAAACAACGATCGGTACATCTCAAATGATCTATCTCGGTTGTCTGTCGGTCTGTCTAGTATATTCGTTTCTACTCAAAGCACAAGGCTCGAAAATTTTGTGGGAGGGGGCCAGTCGATTAGATCGACCCCAGTGCGCAACTGGTACATAATTTATCGACCCCGAAAAGATGAAAGGCAAAGTCGCCTTCGACAGACTTTGAACTCGGACCGCAAAGACACACGAAATACCTATTTCTTTACTACCCACAACGGGCTAAACACAGAGAGGACAAACAAGGACAGAGAAAACGGATTAAGTCGATTATATCGACCCCAGCGCGTAACTGGTACTTATTTAATCAACCCCGAAAAGATGAAAGGCAAAGTGGATCTCGGCAGAATTTGATCTCAGAACGTAACGGCAGACGAAATACCTATTTCTTTATTACCCACAAGGGGCTAAACACAGAAGGGACAAACAAGGACAGACATAGGTATTAAGTCGATTACATCGACCCCAGTGCGTAACTGGTACTTAATTTATCGACCCCGAAAGGATGAAAGGCAAAGTCGACCTCGGCAGAATTTGATCTCAGAACGTAACGGCAGACGAAATACCGCTAAGCATTTCGCCCGGCGTGCTAACGTTTCTGCCAGCTCGCGGTCTGTCTAGTATATTGAGATACAAATGTGGCTGTGTGATAAGAAGTTTAATTCCGATTATAACCCAAGGCCGATCAAAGAGTGATGAATGTATTCGGTAGACGGAAACTGAAAGAAGCCCGTCGTATATATATATACACACAGAGAAAGAGAGAGAGGGGGAGACAGAGAATTAAGTAGATAGATAGACAGAGATAGAGAGACAGACAGACAGACAGATAGATAGATAGATAGATAGATAGATAGATAGATAGATAGATAGATATAGATAGATAGATAGATTATATAGTTGTTCTTTGTAGGTAGAAAGTTATTTTTTCAAATCATTCCAGAAATATAAATAATTTAAAAAATAATAAATATTTGCATTTTCTAATGTGTTCCACTAAAACGCATACACAGAATAGGTGAAACTTCAAAAAACTGAAACCGAATATTTCCATAAGGATTGTAGTCTAATATCTAAATATCTGAAAACTGTTCCCCAGCCTACCGGAAATAAAACGAAAAGAATATCGTTTTCCGCTTCCATTTTAAAACTATATACTGCTCTCTGAAAATATCTGAAATACATTTTTACTTTGTTTTATCAATTCATTTCTGTTTTTCTTCTCTGCTCCAACTTCATAAATTGCATACATTGAATGTAA
>NC_043005.1:42621073-42626073 GCF_006345805.1 Octopus sinensis
TGACAACGATTTGGATAGTAAAGAGTAATAGTTATAGCGTAAGAGTGTAAAAGGAGATGACAGTTTAAGGGAGATAAAAACAGGTTTAAGTATTCAGTAACGAATTATGGGAGGGAGAAAAGTCAAAACATTAAGCATATATTGTTAGTGACAGAACATAAGTACGGAACGCAGTGAGCGAGCAAACGAGAAAACGAGGGAGAGAGAGGTGGGGGAAAGACCGGGTAAGGAAATGAAGGGGATAAAACTGGTAAGATGCTTGATAAAATGAAAGGTTGTAGCTGTTTTTGTTTAACCCACGGTTGGCCTGAGCTATGATTGTAGCCTTTTTCAATCTGAGCATGCCATATTTTCCTAAATGCAGTTGGGATCGTCCAATTCAATGTCTTTCATCCTTTAAAAGAAAAAAAAAACACATGATGTTAGTTTAAAGAGAACTGGCTGCTATTTCTTGCAGGTCAAAGGCTCTTTTGTTGACTTTATGGTCTTGAAGTTTAGCACGAAATCACTCAGATTCAGCCGATATTTCAATCGTGGCCATCTGTAGTTTTATGGCTCTCTGCGACTATATTATTTAACTTGCTATTTCTGTTTTCAAATATTCGGACCTAATTTGACGGTGATTTTTCAACTATTCTCAGAAAGCTGAATGACTGCACAATGGAATCATCAACGGTCCAATAACATACTGTGGTCGAGTATTAACCTGTGGTTAATTCTCATATCAAATTTTGACACAAAGCCAGCAATGTCAACGATGGAGAGGGAATAAGTTACATCGACCCCAGTGTTCATTTGCTACTTATTTTATCGATCACGAAAGGGTGAAAGGCAAAGTCAAACTCGGTGGATTTTAAACTCAGAACGTGATGTCGGAGAAAATGCTGTGAGTGTAGTAAAGAATATTGCGTGTGTTGTGGCTTGGTTCACTGGTTAGAGTATCGGGTTCACAATCATGAGGTAGTGAATTCAATTCCCGGACCGAGCTGTGTGTTTTGTTCTTGCGCAAGACACTTTATTTTCACGTTACTCCAGTTCATTCAGCTGTAGAAATGAGTTGCGATGTCATCGGCCTTTGTCTTTCCCTTGGATAACATCGGTGGCATGGAGAGGCTAGTATGCTCTGGCAACTGTTAGTTTTCCATAAAACCAAACTTGTCTAGACTTGTGCCTAGGAGGGTAAATTTCTAGGTGCTACTCTATGGTTATTCATGATCGAAGGGTGCCTTTAGCTTTCTGTGGCGTATGCATTCAAGTCCTCCAGATCTAAATACATGCTCAAAGTGGCCTGCAAAACTTGTCAGAATTTCATTTCTAGTGTAGCTTCACATTGTTTATGCTGGCAGTTAGATTTTAAACTAATATGAGGAGCTAAGTCATGTATCCTTGAGATGTTCTGTGAGGCTGCCAGGCAGTCGGCAGCCGGTTTGCCCGATGTAGTTAAAACTGTAGAGGGAAAATTAGAGTGCCTGTATTAGAGTTGTAGAGAAAGAAATTCCTAATGCAAATGATGCAGTGGTTAGGTCCAGTAAAAGTAGTGGTGTTGGAAAAGGAACGACAACTTGGTAGGCGGAAAGAAGATCAAGGATAGGATGCGGAAGAGGGACGAGGTGTTTGGAAGGAGAGGCTTTGGGTGATGAATCTGTAAAGTTTGCGGGTATGCTTGAAAGAAGGAATGGGTGGAAGAGGGAAACAGGATGAGGCAGGGTCAGAGTGGAAGCGGTGGAAGTGGTGAAGAATGGTGTGTTGCAGAGGCAAGGTAACAGGGTGGTTGATAAGAAGAAAAGGAATGCAGTGGGTGGGATTCTGGATGCGACGTATTGGTCCTCTATGTATGATCAATAGCACAGGAGCGGGAAAGAGCAGAATGGATAAGGGGGCGGGTAACCACATCGAACGAAGTGGTGGGTCAGATATTGGATCTGCATCTCGAAGTCGTGTTTACTGCTGCAGAAGCACTGGAGTCGAAGGAACTGGGAATAGGCAATGGAGTGCTTGTTCTGAATGGAGTGCGAGAAGTCATGTTAGGAGTGAGAGTTGGTAGGTTTGTAGAAGAGAGGGGTGGACAAGAAGAGCGTGGAATGGTCAACAGAGATGATGATGTCGTGGTAATAAAGAACATTATCGAAGATGGAGGACGTTAACTAGAGCGATATCAGAAGTTTCCACACTGTTATTGCTTCCAAATTTCACTCACAACATGTTGGGCAACCTGAAGCATTAATAGAAGACATGTGTCGAAATTTCTACAAGGCAGAATTGAACTTGGAGATCCGTAGCTCTGAAATAAACTGCTTGGCAATGCAATCATCTCAGGGATTTTTGGAATTCACTGTGCTGTATAGAACTGAAAATTCTATTATCATTTGCAGTATCATGAAACTATAATTTCAAGTTTTGGCCAGGTATTCTTTAGTGTCATTTTGGCTGAAATCTTAGCTATTTCAATAAATTATGTATATTCATATTTTAAAACGAAAAAATTCTAACAGAAAGGAATTAAAGTGACACAAATTTCAATTCTATATACAGAAATTACGGAAGTTTTACTTTTATAATGGCAGAAATATTGTTGTTTAGCAGATGTTAATATGCGAAAATATATAATCCTCTAAAACAAGTAAAGTTTTAAAACTAAACTCTACTAAACAATATATCAACATTTGCAGCTTGTAAGAAAAAATATTTTCGAAATACTTAGAAATAAATCTATAAACAACTAAATTAAATATGATGCCCGATATTTAAGAGTTTTGAGTTATAGTGAAAATTGTGAACAGGTGTGAAACTTGAATAGATCCATTTTAAGTGACAAGAAAACTGTTAGAATACGCATCAATCATATTTCGTTTCTTTTTCTTTAGTGTCGGTCAAAGTATATCTTTAAGGCTACAATGAATTACTTTAAGATGTTGATATCTAGAATTAAGCTGAAGATTACTAGGAATATATGTTACTCTATAAGTGTTTCGATAGATTTATATTTTAAATCATTCTAAAGTAGAGGTATTGGAGTAATGAAAAATAAAGAAAATGGGGTAAGTGATCTGGATGAATCAACTTGAACCTCTTATAAAGTATGACAGCTTCCAGAAATGCTTCTTCTAAATCATAAATATTGTTGTCACGTTGTTCATGTAATTATTGCAATCATAAATTATCAAACAGCATATTTTCCGTTTGCAAAAGTAGTTCTTAATGAAACACGCAGGCAGAATAGTTGGGCATATATTAGAAGATATATGGTCGTATCGAGGCATAAGTTGTAGGTGAGAGTTGGAAACTATTAGTTATGAACCCCATAAATAAACCAGACAAAAGAATATATACCAATTTTCCTTCTTCATAAAAATGTAAGTTGTTAAGCATAAAGTGTGAATTAAACCGTGAACTTACTGGTTCAGCAATTACACGAACTATTCAAATCAAATTATTCAGTTTTATTGTTAGTGTCTCGATCAGAGTCGCAATATAGGAAACGAAAGGTTTGTACGATTCCTAAAAGTTCCTTTCGGTGATTTAGACATTCATAAATAGTATTTCAGTATCTTACAACGTCGGTTTAAGCCACTCTGCACTACCTTCTCTTTTATCAAAATATTTTTCTACGAGCTATAAAATCTTCATTTTTATATTCGAAAGAAATGTAAATGTTATGAACTATTGTCTGTAATGTATAGCAATGTCTTTTCCGTTATGAATTAGAAAAGGTAGTTTAGTTATATTTCTAATGGCTAGTTATTTCAAATAATTATGTACAATATTATATCTTATATAAATATTCACTTCTGACTTATCTAAAATTGGAACTATTTTTGTTTCTTTAAATTTCTTTCCAACTTTGCCTCAATCCAACTTGAAACTTTCTATGTTATAAATAACATTTCTTATAAGACAAAATTAATTTTTTTTATTTCTATTTATACTGCGGGTATTATTTCTTCTTTCTCGATTTGTAGTAACTGATTCCAACCTTCCTTCAAGTCGACCTGTCTCAGATATTAATTCAGTTTCGAAATTCTTCTTACATGTGTTGATATTTTCCCTTAATGCATTAGAAGATTTTAATTTATTTTCGCCATCCAAGGATAATTAAAACAAAATTTCTCCGGCTGATTTATCATTTTAAGTTTCGTTTGCAATTTCGGTAAAGGAATACATATGATTTAAATTATATTGGCATCTCATAATTAATTAAACATTACTTTTAAAATCTCAATGATCTACTCTGTAGTTTTCAGTAAATGGAATCCATGAAGAAATTTGTTTCGAGTGCAAAACCTGTATAATTGAAAAGCACTTAAGTTTAATTTACCGAAACTAGGAAATGTAAGATCATGGAGCTTGAGGTCAAAAATATTTATAATAGGTGAATAAAAATCGACACATAAACTAGTTAGAGCAAACAGAGCATTAGTGGTTCTCTTTTATTATACATCTTGCTTTAAGATTGTCATAAAAATCGTATAATGACTTTAAAAAGCAATAAATTGGGCAGACGAGACATATGGCTAAATCCCCACTCTAACCTATCCCACTCTGGCTACTTTTCTTCCCTTACAAATCTCATACAATACACCTCCCTCGTCCTTTCTAGCACTTTCACTTGACGATTATTCTACTCTTCTCTCTCTCTTTTTCTTTCTCTTTCTCTATATCCCCCTCTTCATCCGCGCAACCTCCCTCTCTTTCTCCCTATCCGCGTCCTCCTGCTCTCAAACACACACACACACACACATAGAGGATTGTTCACTCTTTCACTTTTCTCCCTTCTTCTGCTAGATTTCAATTAACATTTGTACTTTTTCCTTCCACCAAGTCAGTTTCTTAAGAACATAAATAGACCACTGCTTCATCTTCAGCATAATAGATTCTCTGATACAAATTCTATATCGCATATACTAATATTTGTGCATGCATACGTCTGTCTATCTATTTGTCTGTTTGTCAGTATATATATTTATATATGTAAAAACTTGGAGAAGAGAAATAGAGAAATA
>NC_043005.1:42628573-42648573 GCF_006345805.1 Octopus sinensis
TTGAGGCTATACTCATGAAGTAATGTAGATAATTAAGTAACATAAACAGATTCCAAAGTTCATTAAAGTTCTTTAAAGATGATGTACAGTCTTATCACAGAATTTTAAAAAGGTTTAATAGCATCACAGAGAAGGTGACCTAATCCATAGTGCACATATGAATTTCCAGAGATATGATGAGGGATTACATACTCACAGAAGACAAATTTATCCATTGTTAATCACAACGAGGTGGGTCTCAATTCCTGCTTATTAGCATTACAGAGAGGTGAATTAATCCTTTGTATAGATGCACAATTTCCAATGGTGTAGATGTAAATTTCCAGAGAAATGAAGAGGAATTTCATATTCACAGGCGATAAATTTATCAATGGTTGAACACAATGAGGTAGGTATCAATTCTTGTTATATGATTAGGTATTTGCCACATTAATCACATTACTGCTATTTACAAGAGGCTGTAGCTATTTAACTTTTAAAGGCTGAAGGGCTTTCTAGAGAGGCAAAGAATAGAAAAGGGAAGGGAATAGAAGAAAAGAGAGAAAATAAAGGAGAAGGGAGCAAAAAGGGGGGAAGGGGACTAAAAGAGAAGAGAAAAGGAAAAAGAGAATAAGAAGAAGAAAAAGAAAAAGAGAAAAGAGAAAGAAATAGGGAAAGAAGGGAAAAAAGAAAAAGAAAAAAAGAGGGTTCTAGTTATACAGAAGAATTAGTAGACGGCAAGTCTGGTTTTAATTTACAGGCATCTAGGAACTAGAGGAGAATATTATTCTTTGACCAGTAAAAACAACTAATTTATTGCTGTTGAAATCAGCTATGAATTTAAAGAGAATCTAAAGAGATAACACAGTCAGGGGTTTAGGGGTCAGATGCTAAAATCAAAAGAAAATACATTAGGAAAATCTAAGTATAATCTTATCAAAAAGTCATTAAAATTTACTTATTAATTTATTCATTTTATTGTCTTAAGGAGTTGCCGTTATTATTCATACATTGACGGACTACAGGTCAAATCTTAGAAGATCATTACAAGGTGTTAGGGGATTGCCTATCATAATGAAGATAATCATATTATCACCGAGGGAGTAGCCTTATTTATTTAATTTTGAAATAGAATTATGGGGCTATAGTAACTCATTTTATTTTATTAGAGTTATGCTACTTAAATTAGATTAAGTTAGGAATTAAAATTAAAAATTACAATTAAGATTTAAAATTAAGAATTTAAAAATTATGAGTTTGAAATTAAATAAAGCCTCAATTAAGCAGCGTATAAGTACTATTCATTTCCCTGTTCTCAAAAAACTGATGCAGATATAAGGAAAAAGATAACTGTAGTGTGAGAACTCTTAGTTATCTACTTAAAGCAGTGCTATACTAGTAGAAATCAAGTTATATCTATCTATCTAGTTACGAATATTCTAATCATTTAAAATATTTTAAAGTCTTCAATTTAGCGTGGACACAAACATGACCTAGTTCGATATGGTTATTCAATAAGTTTCTATGTTTTCTATGCTTTAGAATTTCATACGTCTCCATGGAGCATAGTTGGCAACCAACCCTACTTTTTTATACGGAATGCTCTCCTAACTATTTCCCAATTAAGGTTATAATTTTTATTATTATTTTTGAGTTCCCAGATTTTGTTTGAAAGTGTGGTGGTACCAGCTTTATGACGTAATTTAAAAGACGAGATGTGATTTCTAACTCTGGCTAGAAAATTAATTGTACATCCAATGTAAAGATTTTGTTATTCTCCGTGGATATGGTACATTATAGATTACATTATTTTCCCCACATAGACCAGGTGCCGGGCATTTTGATTTTATTCTACACTTACACACAGGAGGAACAACTTCAGGCTTTGGATTATTCTTGGGTAGATGTCTTAGGTTCCTATTATTTTGATTATCATTTCTATAGTTGGTGCTGATATCTAAAGTATTGCTATTATTTATGATCCTTCTGTTTCATCATTTAGGTCTAAAGTCCTACCATGATTTCTTATATTATTGGTAATGTTACTATTATTGTTAGTCTTTTTATCCGACTGCATATTGTTGTTATAAATATCACTGATATTTTCATTCTCCTTATTTTCTCCATTAGCCTTATATCTATTATTTCTATTATTAACATTATTACTTCTATTTAAATCGGCATTGTTATTATTACTATTAATGTTAATGTTATTAGTCATTCTGTGGTTACTAATTTCACCTATGTTTTGATAGTTACTATTGCTGTTTTTATTGTTGGTAGTATTATTATAATTGCTATTGGTATTCATGCTGATATTATTATTTTTATTCTATCTTTCCTGGCTAGTTTAATGTGTTATTATTAATTTAGCTATTAAAGTGGACATATTGGGGAGGGTTGAATAAGAAATCCTAACTGTTTTCCTAGAAATAATTCTATGATATCTATGAGAGATAGGGAAATTTTTTTCCAGAATTACTTTGAATTTGTTCTGTATATCCGATTGTATCGCACAGTTGAAGGAATATTCAGCCATAATATATCTTTTTTATTAAATTTAGGGTTCGTAGAATACTACTATTCATCTCACCGGAGTTATTGTATTTATTACCATTATTTTTATTTTATTTGTGTGCATCTTAGGTTTATCTACTTCAATATTATCCGAGTTACCTATGTTCTGGTCAATGCTTCTATTTGAATTGTTGGGCCTGTACGCTAGATTAGCGTTTACCATTAATTTAATCTACTTTTATTTCGGGCTTGGTCTGTATTGCTGCTTACGTGATTACTGATAACTTCATTATTAGGAATACGTGAGTTCCCCTTATCAACGAATGTAATCTTTTGGTTGTATCCAGCCTTAGTTAACGCCTCATTATAATGCTCAGAATGGGAGTTAAATATATCCTTATTGGATGATAATTTTGAAATTCTTAATGAAATATTTCTTACTAAAGATTCTATTATATTTGGGGGATGATTTGATAATTTATTTACGTAATTCGTGATTTCGCCTTCCTTTCTAAATGGGTAATGTAGCTTGGAGTTAAGGTCTAGCGTAATATCTAGGAAGTTAACTATTTTAGTGCCCGGTTCATACGTTATACTGAGGTTGAAATCCTTAAAGAACTTATTAATTTTCTTTCTAATCCTTTCTATAACAGATTTATTATTATTTTCTCTTTTTTCTTTTTCTTCTTCTTATTCTCTTTTTCCTTTTCTCTTCTCTTTTAGTCCCCTTCCCCCCCTTTTTGCTCCCTTCTCCTTTATTTTCTCTCTTTTCTTCTATTCCCTTCCCTTTTCTATTCTTTGCCTCTCTAGAAAGCCCTTCAGCCTTTAAAAGTTAAATAGCTACAGCCTCTTGTAAATAGCAGTAATGTGATTAATGTGGCAAATACCTAATCATATAACAAGAATTGATACCTACCTCATTGTGTTCAACCATTGATAAATTTATCGCCTGTGAATATGAAATTCCTCTTCATTTCTCTGGAAATTTACATCTACGCCATTGGAAATTGTGCATCTATACAAAGGATTAATTCACCCTCTCTGTAATGCTAATAAGCAGGAATTGAGACCCACCTCGTTGTGATTAACAATGGATAAATTTGTCTTCTGTGAGTATGTAATCCCTCATCATATCTCTGGAAATTCATATGTGCACTATGGATTAGGTCACCTTCTCTGTGATGCTATTAAAACCTTTTTAAAATTCTGTGATAAGACTGTACATCATCTTTAAAGAACTTTAATGAACTTTGGAAATCTGTTTATGTTACTTAATTATCTACATTACTTCATGAGTATAGCCTCAACCACTAGGATGTCTAGAGAACTCACATGTATTTTAGCTGATGAGTACGGGACACGTTTATATGCTGTAATTTTTGCAACTTTTAATAAAGCCTGTCCTTGTATGAAACGATTGTACTAAAAACCTATCCATTCTTGTTGCTTCTTCTCGTATATATATATATATATATATATATATAATATATATATATATATATATATATATATATATAATATTATATATATAATATATATAATATATATATATATTAGATATATATATATACGGCATGAGTGATCTCGATTATTGGGACCGCTTTAAAGCATTGAAACTCTATTCTCTCCAGGGCCGTCGTGAGCGATACAATATTTTTGCACGATATGGGGAACATACCGCCAGCATTGCCCAAACGACCTCAACATTAGTTTCAAAATTCATCTAAGGCTAGGACCACGGGTCATACGTCCCCAAACCAATTTGGGATCACAACATATTAACACAATTTCTTTTCCTCAACAGGCCTTGCCTTATTTAATATTGTCCCGTAACAGACCGAAGAAGAAAAGAATCCCAGTACATTTAAATGGAATCTGAACAATTTTTTTGAAGGAATACCGGGTAAGCCACCTATATCTGGATACAACTCACTCAACAAGAACTCCCTCCTCGTATGGACCATGATACACAAAACTAATTTTATGAAGTGGTGCTGTTAAGTTAGACATGGCCTGGACCAATCTTTGGTCGAAACATATCTAAGTCATCTAAGTTATATACACACGCACACATATTATATATATATATATATATACTACCAGTCGCCTTGATTAACCACTAACTCTGGAAGTTTTTTATTCTCTCTCTTTATTTCCACGTGTTCCTTTCTGTTGAAGAGCGTAGGCTCGAAACGTAAAAGACTTTCACACCTTCTCAAACGTCAAATTAATACACCTGCTTGTTGTTTATATACCTGTCTTCGTCTTTTGTTTTTCTTTAAATTTCAACTATATGTGTGTGTGTGTTTATAACCTAGATTACTTAGATATGCTTCAACCAAAGATTGGTCCAGGCTATATACACATATGCGCAGGAGTGGCTTGCTTACCAGCCACATGGTTCCGGGTTCAATCCCACTGCGTGGCACCTTGGGTGTCTTCTGCTGTAGCCTCGGGCTGACCAAAGACTTATGAGTGATTTGGTAAACAGAAACTGAATGAAGCCCATCCTATATATATGTTTGTGTGTCTGTTTGACCCCCCCACTATCACTTGACGAATGTGCTTACGTCCCCGTAACTTAGCGGTTCAGCGAAACAGACCGATAGAATAAGTACTAGGCTTACAAAGAATGAGCCCTGGGGTCGATTTGTTCGACTAAAGGCGGTACTCCAGCATGGCCACAGTCAAATGACTGCAACAAATAAAAGAATATAAAAGAATACACACACACACACAAGCACACACAAGCACACACACACACACACACACACACACACACACACACACACACACACACATATATATATATATGTCTGTGTAGCGATACTATAAATAAATCAGTATGTCGAACGTATTTATACGCTTGATATGGCTTCATAAATGATAGACTTCAAGTGTTCATAGAACTGGAAGATGTGTTTTTATTCACAAATTGAATGAGAAAATTTTCTCAGCTTTCCATGTTGGCGTTTATACGTGCTTGATATAAAGAAATGTACACGGCCTACTTTTTTCCTTTTTTTCCAGTCGTCGCTGCTAAGAATGTTTACAACAAAAAAAATTTTAGCTTGGCAAAACTCAGTGCATATCACCAAATATGCATTATGTTCTGTACATATAAAAATGGGTGTTCCAACTCTATTATAAACTATTGAATCTTAGTGTGTCACTGCCAAAACACGGTCACGCTAAAACACGTGTCGGGATAGACTGATGACGTCATTCAGAGCCCAGCTTGTAATACATACTTCGTATGAAGTCTATAAGGAGAAAATTTCCTCCAAGACAATAAGGCAGCAGTTGAACAATGTGTCACCAAAAAGGAAAATTATAATTGTCATAAAATATGTCAGAGGGTGTTAGAACACCTAAAATGCTAGAAATAAGAGCTAAAATGCTCTGATGCTGCAGGCAACGCACATAATTGTATACATATATACTGATAGCAACCGCAAACGGCAGAAATCGGCTGTTTTGATATCCCTATACCGTCGATGGTTTCGCCATGAGTACGTATGTCTACTCGATAAAAATCTATTGGTGATTTAGCGAATCGCTAATATGTATATTAATAATTAAATTAGGCATTAGTTGAGCAATTGCTTACGAACTACATGGTTCCGGGTTCAGTCCCACTGCGTGGCACCTTGGGCAAGTGTCTTCTACTATAGTCTCGAGCCGACCAAAGCCTTGTGAGTGGATTTGGTAGCCGGAAACTGAAAGAAGCCCGTCGTATATATATATATAAGATATATATATATACTAGCATATCGCCCGGCGTTGCTCGGTTTGGTAAGGGAAATAACTATAACGCATTTTTAGATAGTTATAAGAAGCCAAAAAATTGGGAAAAAATGATGGTAAATTTTTTTTTTTAGTTAAAAAGGTCGATGTCGCCCCTAGCCGTGCTGATGGTTTGTGTTTCTGAATTCTGACCCCATGTCGAATTATCGATTTTTTTCAGAACTGGGGGAACTTTCAAAATTTTGGCTGCGTTATTTTGAATTATGACATTGGGCTATGTGTGTGTCAAGTTTATCAGAATCGGTTGAAAGCCGTGGTCAGGGTGAGGGTACAAGCAAACAGACACACAGAAACACACACACAGACAAAACTGCCGTTTAATATAGATATATATATATATATATATATATAGATATATATATAATATATATAATATATATATATATATGTGTGTGGTGTATGTGTGTTGTGTGTGTGTTTTGTGTGTGTGTGTGTGTGTATATATGTTTGTGTGTCTATGTTTGCCCCACAACATCGCTTGACAACCGATGCTGGTGTGTTTACGTCCCCGTAACTTAGTGTTTCGGCAAAAGTGACCGATAGAATAAGTACTAGGTTTACAAAGAATAAGTCCTGGGGTCGAATTTCTCAACTAAATGTGGTGCTCCAGCATGGCCACAATCAAATGACTGAAACATGTAAAAGAGTAAAAGAGTAAATATGACAGAGGTTGTTAGAACACCTACAGTGCTAGAAATAAGAGCTAAAGTGCTCTGATGCAGCAGTCAACGCACGTAATTGTATACATACACCCTTTCACATTTTTAGTGACGATTATAATTTTCCGTTTTGATAATACATTGCTCAGCTGCTGCTTAATTTAATTAATAGTATACACATTAGTGATTCGCTAAATATTCCATTGATTTTTATGGAGTAGACATATGTACTCGTGTCGATCTTATCCGGAATTTGGCGAGTGGTGCCGACCCTACTGAAGAAGCTTCGATCTTAAAGCCGAAATCGTCGACGGTTCAGGGATATCAGAATGGCCGATTTCGGCCGTTGACGGTCGTTGTCAGTATGTATGTATACAATTATGTGCGTTGAATGCAGCATCAAAAAGACAAACAAAAAAAAGAAACTTAAACAAAACAAAACAAAATATATGCCAAAAGAGAGCTAATGCATGCACTCAGCGGGCCGGCAAAAGGATTGCGGTCGTGCAAACCATACAACGAGGGTATTTGAGGAAATCATATGCATCCAATTTTCTACTGTGCAAGTGGTACACTGTATTGAAAAAAAGTTACATACATACATTCATACGTATCTGTATATATTTATATATATATACACACACACACAATAACAATAATAATTACATATAACTAAACTAGCCGTGACCCGTTAGGTCAAGGTACCCGAAGAAACCGCGTCTTTCGGGAATCCGTGGTCCGATTTACATCAATATGTATTTACTCTAAGGTGGCGAGCTGGCAGAATCGTTAGCAGTATTTTTTGTCCGTCTCTACGTTTTGATGTATTGATGAAGTAAGTACCAGTTGAGCACTGGGATTGATAAAATAAGTACCAGCTCAGCACTGGGGTCGATGAAATAAGTCCTAGTTGAGCACGGTGATCAATGAAATAAGTACCAGTTGAGGACTGGGGTCGATTTTATCGACTAACCTCCTGCACCTAAATTTCGGATCTTATACCTGTAGTTAAAAAGGATGATATATTTACTCTAACAGGTATATTCATAGTAGTTGTTTTTTTTTTCCAATATTTATTTGAATATATTTTGAACAATTTAACAGCTATCGCTAATTATTAATGCATTTTCCCTGCAGCATAAACTGTGTAAAATATTTGAATTCGTGAACGAATTTGATTGAGAGATTATTAATGAAGAGTTCTTTCTTAAATTTTCTTACAAATCATTGTCGCTCCATTGATTTTGTGGTTTGTTAAAACTTGTAATTTCTTTTATAAAGCATCCGCTTTTTCTATTTTAACTCGTAGTTTAATTTTGTCCATAAGTTTAATAAAGATTCATACTCGAAACAATCCCAACTATTATGTTTGTTGAATTTTGTATTTTCTTTTAATCTTTTTTCTTTTAATATTTTCTCACTCGTCTTTCCCATAATTTCAGAATTTGTGGAAACAAAACATTAAAGGTAGCGATTATAATGGGATAGGTTTTTACGAATGAAATGATTATTATCTGGCTCTTGATTTTATATGTACTAATTATCAGAGAGAAATCATTTCCTTAGCAAATTAACTTCAAATATCTTATGAGAACCTTTATGACCTAATTTAATTGTCATCGCTGTGATCCATAGCAGTATAGAAAAGAGCAAGGAATGTTGTGTAGCGAAGCGTGGAGTCTCAGCACTTGTTTTAACAGGAGACGGAAATTGTTCTAAACTAGATTAACCAGTAATACAAAGATGCTATCATTGAGGAATATATATATATTCATATAGGCTATTTCTTTTCCTGATTAATCTAATTATTTCATTTCCTCTTGACAGTTCAGTTAACAAGACTTTAAACATTCATTTAAGAGCGTAATGTTTGTGGTGAGTTTGGTTGTCCATAACATTATTCATGCAATTTGTCGATAAATCTTATTTAGAGGGTTACTTGTCTATACTGGTCTCTGTACTAATAATACAGAAAAGCTCTATTCTACTCGTTTTATATGAGAAACAATGAACAATATCATACTCAAGAATGTAACACAATCAAGTATATGAAGGAAGTAGTTTTGTCGTCCGAAAAAGACTGAAAGATGAAGCCCCTAATGAGAAGTTTCAATCTCAGAAATAAATTTATTAATTATGTAAACATTCTAAAGTAGAAAACTAAATACCGAAACTGACTAAATAGTGAAAAGCCATTGACTATAGTATTATTTTTGTGACTACAGTACTGATTTATTTTTTTATTTTACTATATGTTAATTCAGTGGTTCATAACCTTCTTTTTATCTATGGATTCCTTTGATTACTGTTTTATTCTGGCGGACCCCTATAACCATTTGAAGCTTTAAAATTATTTTCAAGAAACTTCTTTCAAAATTTCTACTTTATTTGTCAAGCATTATATTTGTGCAGGATGAACTATGTAAAACATCAGATAAAGAACATTTACTGTTTCTTGGAAAAAATACAGCCAAAAATACTGCTGGGGATCCTCAATTTACTATCTTTCTTGCATGTTCTCCCAAACATTTTATATAGACCCCTAGGGGTCAAACCTCTGCGTTTGACTAATGTTTTAAAAAGATGAAATCAACTCAATTACATTAGTGAAAGAAGGTTGACAAACTTTTTCTAAATATCTTTATCGTGACATGGCAAAACCGATTATACTTTACTCGAAAAACTTGGAGAAATATAGTGTTTTAAATAAGTACTTGTATATTACTGGTATATATTTAGCTATTCAAGTGGTGCAGATAATAACTGAATGTATAATATACAGAAACACTAAATGCATCATGTCTGGTTCCTGACCATCTTTAATAATAGTCCCGCATGCAAGATGGATGAATCTGCAGATGTTATTTTCAGAGGAAAGCTACAAAAAGAAGTCGTGGTAGCGTGTTATTATTATCTCCACTATGGAATATGATTACTGATGTAGTCCAGCAAATCGGTTCATTAAAAAATATCGAGTATTTTACATGTCTGATTACAATTATGATATTATCCAAAACTTTGTCTGCATTCCTGTTAGAGCTGATTACAGAAGCACCAAACATAATTACACTTTTTTTTTATTTTAGAAAAAATAATTTGATTGTTATTTTCATTTATTTTTAGAGCAAGAAAACAAATTATCTAAATCATAAATGAGTATTTTTAAAATGAAACTAGTATTTAATTAAAGATTCGACAAAAACGTTCAGTTTTATCTGTCATGTTGTAATTAGAATAAGTGAAAGAGATACATGTATTGTACTAGGAGATTAAACCAGTCGTAGTCAATGAGATACTGAACAGTAGATTCAACTTTGTTAGGATATTACGCCTCCTAATTCTTCAAATATTTCTTAATTACATCAACAGTGACGAGTAACTAAGCAAAGAAAAGCTTGTCTGTGACACACTTTCCTTTCTCGTCTGGAACACCTTTACTCCCCTTTCATTACCAATGCCGTTGAAAAGCTCCTAAACTACCCTGGCTTCTGTTTTCCATGTCTGAAGAACACTACTTAAGCAGCCTTTACAACTGTATAAATATGCTTCATTATAGGAAATAAAATACTAAGTTTGTATGGGGATGAGTTTGGGTATATAATTTATTTTTCAGTATAATTCAATGAAGCATCCTAACAGCTGTGAGTTTATATTTGTAGTCTTTCAACCGGGAAGTCATAAAATTTATTTCCTGTTTGTAAGACAAGGTAATGAACTGCTTTATGCGATAAATACGAGAAAGAAAATGAACCAAGTGTTACGGGGCCAAATCTAGTCGATATTATGGTTATTGTTTTTTGAAGGGCTATAACTGCAAGACCAAATCTATTCGTGCACCAGTTATTACGAATTACAGATTTAAACGAAAAAGTTTAAAAGGAATTGTAAATTATGTGACGACGATGCAACGTGAAGGAAGCGGTTCCAAAGGGAAAATAAATTCAAGTTTTACAATTTGAGTAACCACAATGGGGTGCTAAGCTCTATACCAATCGGCCTCCACTATTGAATATGATTTATATCAAGAAATACCCATTATTCTATAATGTCTTGAGTTTAAAATTAGATAAATTTAAACTAGAGCCTCTCTTACATGTATTGTTTGTTTGTTTAGTTTAAAAAGTGTTATGGTATTAGATATTTTTCAACAAATTATCGAGTTCAGAGTAGATTCTAAGCTGTTAAAATCATTTGAGCAAAGTAAAGAAGAGGAGAACATTTGAAATTGTTTAAAAAATATAAATCGATAAAAATTAACGTAGAAGCATAAAAAGTATATCGTTACTTTCAGTGAACAAAGAAAAAAAAAGAACAGCCTTAATGATATTTAATTTACTTCTCAAAAGTAGTTCATGTATTCACGAGAAAATTGGTAATTACATTTGTGTGTCCAAAATAGAATAAAGTAAGAGATTAGCAACAGATTTTGTTGACAAGAGAATAGGAATTTATGCAGAGTGCTTGCACTCCAATTTCGTTCATTTATCTTCGACCGTACAAATAAAGAATTTATTTACACTTGGTCATATAAATCTCAACGCACAACAGAACGACATCCAATCAGCCGTTGTTTTTAGAAATTACTTTAAGTAACAATAGCAGTGAAAACTAAAATTAAAGAATGATCTGAACTGTTTAGTTTATATGTGGAGATATGTCGTATATTATGCATATATCTTCTATAGATTATAAGAGGTCTTTACGATATTGTATACCAATGTTCTAGCGTACCGATTGTCTTTTTGTACATATTGTATTTCAGAGAATGTAACAGAACACTTAGCTGTTTAATGTCGTAATTGTCGTGAATTTCTTGTATATTATACTATTCTATATTTTGTTAAGTGTATCTTTATAATATGAAAGTTATGTTTGTTTGGATTAATAAATCAGTTATAAGGTTAATGTGCATTTTTATTCTATTTTTGGCGCCAATTCGCTTCATAACAGTAGCTGCGGACGAGTTTGCTACATATTAAAAATAGGATTTTATCGGAAAATTTTCTCCCAGTTCTATTATGTTTTGAAATAACTGACACTGTTGTGCCAAAATAAACATTTACCTAAGCTCTACTATATTCTGTTTAGAAATATAGCAGAAATTTGTAACCATTGTATGCAAGTATATAGTCACTTATAAATACATACAACAGTATCCTTTGTTCAAATCCAGATTTAATTCAAATATTTATAGATATAGAATGTTACTTTATTACACCTAACAGTCCGCCCGTAACTCACTTAAGCTTTATATCGACACACGAGGCATTTGGGATGACATTTCGTATGTCTAGACTGTTTCTTATGAGGTTATTGTTGAATAGATATTTTAACCTTATTTCGACCATTATCGTTTTGTCGTTATATTTTCTTCGGAGGGTGTCATTTGAACAATTGTTTATGTTTTTTAAAAGTTTTGGGAATATCTTTTTTGATAAAAGTAGAGAAATCTAGAAATTCTAAGGTCTACGTTTTTTGCTCCTCTCTCTTCTGAAATTTATAGTGATATCCTTCAGCATATTTCAAGTATCACCGCTATATATATATATATATATGTATATATATATATATCAGAAAGAAGCATACTCTAACGAATAGAGCAGTAATTATTACAACAAAATTTTATGTCTTGGACATAGAGTTACCTAAGGTTTCGCACCCACAAAGCCAAAGCCTTGTGGACAGCTTGTCACACTCTATATAAAATGACGTGAGCGTGAGGAAACGCTCGGAAAACGAGAAATACGTCTTAATAAAACAACCTTAATGAGGACGGGTTATTTTCCCTGAACCAGAGGAAAAAAAAAACTCTTATAAGCTCGAAGAGGTCTAATAAGCAAACGGGGAGATCTAACTTTCCAGGAAGTAGCGCTTGAAGTGGACACATTTATAAAACACTTCTTTCCGACTATTTAACGTGCCAGGTTTCGAATAGTCGTTAAGAAAATTTGGCTCTCTCCGCGATGCAGATCTTGCAACAGCCACTTCCGTTAATATATGTGCCCGGATATTCAATTAATGTCCACATGATATCACACGGGATATCTTTATCTATATATATAACATCATGAACTCATAGAGAAGAATGGAGAGTTATACATCTTCAAAATTTATTTTAATATTACGATCTGACATGTGTTTCCGCTGGATAGGAGTGCAAATGTCCTTTGATGTAGCATTTATGTACATTTAGTCAATTTAAACTAAATAAGTTGCAGAACATATTCATCTAAAGTAGCCATTCCTATGCAGAATGTTCAAGGTTTTTTCCCCACTCGGGTGAGTGAAGCTAACTTCTTTATAATGTCTTGATTATATAATCTGTATGCCGTATGAAATCTAGTGAAGTGAACTCAGGATTTACCTATCGAGTGAAGTACCCTGTAACTGTTTACTCTTTATTCTTTTACTTGTTTCAGTCATTTGACTGCGGCCTTGCTGGAGCACCGCCTTTAGTCGAGCAAATCGACCCCGGGACTTATTCTTTCTATCGGTCTCTTTTGCCGAACCGCTAAGTTACGGCGACGTAAACACACCAGCATCGGTTGTCAAGCAATGGTAGGGGGATAAACACAGAAACACAAACATGCACACACACACATATATATATATATATATATAAACGACGGGCTTCTTTCAGTTTCCGTCTACCAAATCCACTCACAAGGCTTTGGTCGGCCCGAGGCTATAGTAGAAGACACTTGCCCAAGATGCCACGCAGTGGGACTGAACCCGGAACCATGTGGTTGGTAAGCAAGCTACTTACCACACAGCCACTCCTGCGCCTAACTTAAATAATTTTGCATGCTCCCTGTCATTCGATATGGTTAGTCAGATCTAGAGTATATGAGTCCTAATGCGGTATCTGCCCGGATTCTGAATTCCTATTCCTTTACGTTATATATATATATATATATATATATATATATATATATATATATATATATATATATATATATATATATATATATACATATATATATATATATATATACAGAGAAAGATAGATAGATAGATAGATAGATAGATAGATAGATATAGATAGATAGATAGATAGATAGATAGATAGATGGCTGTGTGGTAAGATGTTTGCTTCCCAAATATATCGTTCCGGGTGCGTTGCACCTTGCGCAGACGTCTTCTACTTAAACCGCCGGGCAGACCAAAGCCTTGAGAGGATTCGGCAGACGCAAATTGAAAGAAGCTCGCCGTGTGTGTGTGTGTGTTTGTATGTCTGTGTGTCTGTGTTTGTCTCCTTCACCGTTTAGCAAACCGGTGTTGGAGTGTTTATGTCCCCGTAACATTGCCGTTTGGCAAAAGAGAACCGATAGAATAACTTCCAGGCTTAAAAAGGAAAGAAAGCACGGGGGTCAATTCAGTTGACTAAAATTCTTTAAAGGTGGTGCTCTAGTATGGCCACAGTGTTATGACTAAAGCAAATAAAAGAACAAAAGAAGATATATATAAAATATATTATATTATAGTAATTCTATCACTACACCATTTTTCTTATTTATATTGTTATACGTCATTTTTCTTTTCCCTTTCTAGATTAACCCTGACACACATTTAGCTGTAATATTCATTGAAATGCAATTACTTGGACTGTTTACGATGGGATGGCTTCCTCAGCTGTTATCCCAATTCAAAAAGAGAAATAATGACAACTATGGATATATTCCAGATGCGAATATATTTTATATTATGAAATAAATTCCTTGTCCAAATATATTTATGCTGAGTTGACAGGGTTCCTTAAGTTATTGACTCAGTTTTTTTCTTTGTATAGAATGAAGAACGGTATAAGGTCTGAATCACGTTGTTGCGTTATAGTTCAAGTGAAATAATCCTTTTTACTGTAGGCACAAGTCCTGAAATTTAGAAGGAAGGAATAAGTCGACTACATCGATCCCGGTATGCAACTGGTATTTAATTTATCGACTCCAAAAGGATGAAAGCAAAGTCGATCTCGGCGAAATTTGAACTCAGAACGTAAAAACTGACGAAATATGGCTAAACATTTTGCCAGACATGCCAACGACTCTGCTAGGTCGCCGCCTTAAATTTCAATTGAAATAATAACATAAATTATTTGAAAAGAACAAAATTCGATAATGTCAACGTAGTATGAGATTGTATTTGTTTTATGAGCATAATTGTCGTACAAGTTCGTGTTCTAAATGTTTCGCGCGAAGACATTCTGAGAGAAACCATTTTCTCTTAATTTAGATTAAGATTTTGCTCTATATTGTTCAAAACAGTTCATTTCCAGGCCTCTCAAATTATAGTGTATAACTTATTTAAAACAAATTATGCATCAAAAGAATTTAAGGATCATAAATATATTTCTTAAGAAAACTTCAGAAATTCTGGGGCACATTTGTAGTTGTAAAACAAATAATGGTAATAACTGCCGAAGATTTGTAAGACGTAATCGAATTTATACTTCTTTTGAGGAGTTGGTATATCATGTCGGTAATACTATATGTGTAATACATAGTTTCTAGCATTGTCTACAATTATATTGCAATGTAAATATTTGCTTTCTTTAATTCTTTGGACTCTGGGGAAAATAAATGAGACATAGCTTTAAGAGTAAAACGTCTAGAAACGATGTGAAATATTGATTTTAGTTTGAGAATCTTATATAAGAGGGAATATGGTTAGTGTTAGAGAATTATTAGGAAAAATGCTGCGAGTAAAATATGAGCCGTGCTTATCTATTTCGAAGTTATGTTATTAGAAAGTGTTGATTAACCTTTGGGCAAACTTCATTAAAAATTATTTCCGCGGGTAATAGTTAGGTCTCAAATGACCAAAGAAACTTTTAATTAGTCAAATAAAGTTGCTATGTATTAGCTAATAAAATATGTTTCGCGTAATCTCACAATTGAAAGTTAGAGGTTAGAATGTCAAGATGGATTCTATTTCTCTAGTATTTTCCGGATTTCATTCACTTTGATTATTCTAGTATTTACTGGTGTTCAGATCAGATCAGATATAGGGGCATGCGCCGTGGCAGCGAGTTGCTACATTCACCATTTGTTGGTATATTCCTGGGTCCTCCCGGATGACCTATCGAGTAGAGTCCCAGTCGGTCCCCATCTCTGCAAGACAGCTCCTCGTATGTCATGACCACGTGATATGTGGTCGACCAACATGAGCCGTCAACCCAGCCGGATCTTCAGGGAAAAGAACACTGAAAGCAGAGTCTAACGGGGAAAATCGAGCAAAGTGGCCAAACAATCACCCAAGTAACAGGATGCATCCCAGTTCTTAGTTGAGTCGTTGGTTGGATACAAAATCCGACCCATGGTAACTCATAATCCTGCGAAGATTCCTGGTACCAAAGGAGCTCTGGCGACTCCTAAGGACTCCGTCCAGTGTCCAAGTCTCACAATTATAGAGCAGAGCAGAAAGGACCAAAGGTCTAAAGACCCGAACTTTCGCCCTTCTACACAGATATCCGCAGCACCAAACACTCTTGTCCAATGAGCCCACAACTGTATCAGTTTGTCCAAAAGTGATGTTCCGCACCAACCAATTATAATTTTTCTTTCAAAAGTATCAAATTTTCTTTCTTTGTTGATATTATATTACTTCCAGCAAATACGCAGAATTTCTATTTAAAAATCCACGTCTTTAAATCCTTCGTAGTCCGCAAAACGCATAATACTTAAATATTTAATCGTTTTAAATTGATTCATAAATTTATCCTGTTGTATATCTTTGTGCCTTTGTTATTCAGAATGTACCGCAATTACGGCATCTTACTGCAAGTTTCTTTTATAATTAAATCAAAATAATATAAAACTGCAGCAACGTACCTATTTTACTGTAATATTTCAGGAAGTGGCGAATCAGTATTCTTACGTGGCTTTCACATTAAATTAAGCTCATATGGAGCCAACGAAAGAAGGTTATATACTGTCTCACTACCTCATAGAAACAACAGCCAATTCTTTGTCAAGTCACGCATACTATATTAGATACACTGGACAAATTCACTCTTGATGCCATGCAGAATTAAAGAAAGCAAATATTTACATCACTCTTGATGCCCCGCTCAATAATTTGCTTAACTCTGGCTAACATGGAGTTAAACAACATTAACTTTATATGGTTGTGTAGATATATCTTGAAGCTGATGAATAATTTTACTATAGGCGTACTATTGGTGTGTTTAGAGATTTATTTCTCGTCTCAGAACACCCAACAGAGTTTTGTTAGATTTAACTCTGGACTGTTTAAGGAATCAACCATTAATTCTATATAAATTTATGCGTATTCGGACAGAGGAAAAATTTCTGTCAGTATAGGATAATAAACCTTTCTATATAAAATATACGTCCATCAAGTACACAAGAAACTGTTGCTGCTGTTGTTGTCGTCAGCATCGAGGTTGTTGTTGTTGATTTTTTTGTTGTTGTCTCGCCTCAGGTCAGCCTTGATAGAGCAAAAATTACAGTAATTTATCCTAATATTCATTAAGTTTGCCTTTCCGATATATAAGAAATATTATCCACTAATCCGCAATTATTATAAATCAGATTAATAAGAAAATGCCTGTTAGATATGAAAGAGAAGAGAAACAAGACGTTTCTTTTCAAACTATCATTTCCATTGGAATATTTAGGTCCGAGAAATGTTTGATTGAGAGAGATCAGAGAGATAAAACGTTATTAATTCTAAGTTCTTTTTTTTTTTTCTGCCTGAAGTGAGTAATAAGTCCATAAACGTAAAGAATTAAGAGAGTGTAATTATTGAGTAGCATTGTGCGGTGGATAGCAGCACTGTATGGTGAGAAAGATTCATAGAATATTTGTATATAGAACATTATACGGGGCGATATAATTATTATATGTATAACATGTGTAATGTGGCCGCTAGATATAGCAGACTGAGTAGATGTTTGATAAGGATTTCTCCTATTATTTACTAGGTTGATGGTTGATACATGTATGATACTGCATACATATATATATGTGTGTTTGCGTACATGCATGTATGCCAATACAAATGTATGTGTATATATATATATGTATACGTATATGTATGTACAGGAAGTGCTGGTGTGTGGTAAGTAGCTCGCTTACCAACCACATTCGTCAGGATTCAGTCCCACTGCGTGGCAACACTTGGGCAAGTGTCTTCTACTATAGCCGACCAAAGCTTGTGAGTCGATTTGGTAGACGGAAACCGAAAGAAGGTGTCGTTGTATATATATATATATATGATATATATATATATATATATATATAAACATTATTGGTGAATTGAAGAAATGGAGTGAACGCAGATTGAACAGAAATCGTTTTATTCATTCTACAAGCGTGTTTCGAAAGGCACAAAATTACCAAAATCCGATTGAATAATGGGACCATATTGTGTCTTCTCTTCAGGAAAGAAAAAAGGAAATCCGTTGGAAAAACAAAAACAGAACAGAGGCAGAGCAAAAAACAAATCGACTGTGCTCCTAAGAGCCCATGGCGAAACTGTTTATAGTGTATGGGAACTTACTCCTGTAAGACAAACGGGGCTTGTTTTTCACAGCGGGGGGTTCCTTGTCAAGGTAGGCTTAGGATGAACACTCACACACACACATAAAACATAATATATATATAAATTTCTTTTTTTTTTCTCTGCACACCCAACGGTTATCACGGCGATACCACTAGCCGACAGCCGAACGATCAAACGCACACACGTACACAAAAAATGTTTTCTACCCTACGCCAACACACACATATATAGAACAGTATACACACACACACGTCTCTAAGTAGATTTTTTCTCGCCCCTTATAAAACATCCAATATTCTTTAAATAGTCAGAACTTTATTCTCGGTCCAAAGAACATATATACACCCTCACCCACATGATGACCGATGCCTGACCTGTAATTCTTCAGCCACCGGGTTCTCAACATACACTGATAAACAGTTTCGCCATGGGCTCTTAGGAGCACAGTTCGATTTTTTTTGCTCTGCCTCTGTTCTGTTTTTGTTTTTCCAACGGATTCCTTTTTTCTTCCTGAAGAGAAAGACACCAATATGGTCCAATTATTCAATCGGATTTTGGTAATTTGTGCCTTTCGAAACACGTGTAGAATGAAATAAAATCGATTTTGTTCAATCTGCGTTCAGCTCCATTTCTTCAATTCAACAATAATGTTTTATTTTCAATTATCCGCACCACGCACGGTTGCAAACGCCAGATGGTTGTACCTCCAACCGTGCTGTTCACTGCTGTGATTTTTGCTACTAAGGTATCGGTTAAACTTTGTTAATCTACTACAAGATTATTCATCTTTCTATTTCACATAATATATATATATATATATATATATATATATATATAGTTATTCCAAACATGAAAACAGAAGAGAAAACCACAACAACGTGAGAACGTGGAACAAGTATAGTGTTATTGGATGCTCAGGAAAGGAAACAAAAAAGGAGGATTTAACGTTTCGAGCGGAGCTCTTCGTCATAAACACAGGAAAAGGAAAGATCCAAGGAAGGGAAGACAGACGAAAAAAATCCCCAACGATACACACGCGGTCACACACACACACACACACACACACCACACACACACACACATATATATATATATATATATACCTATATATATATATATAAATATATATATATACTTATATACGTATGAATTTAATTTTATGTGAAAGCCACGTAAGAATAAAATATGTTAATGAATGTGTCATTTGGTGGTACAAAGTTAGCCCTCGGTCCTTTTATTTTCCTCGTTTGCCTGTACGCAACTTTGAAAAACTTGTCTTTCGCATAAAAATCTCTAATAATAATAATATTATGCATGCATTATAAGTATGAGAATGAGATATATAAATTTCGGAAGATTTATCTCTATATAATGGAAAGAAAGATAAACATAAATATAGAATACTTTACTAACTACATTTCATCATGCATCATATGAATATGTTTACCTATTTATTTATTTATTCATTTTATTATTATCATTATTATTATTATTATTACTACTACTATTATTATT